>NW_013668049.1:166033-176666 GCF_000517525.1 Limulus polyphemus | reverse complement strand
CACAAGATAATAAGTGTGCGGACCATTTTCATTTATATAGTGCTCTGTGAACACAAATTAGTTAGGATGAATCAGTTAAATGACGAAAAATTAGGTGTCTATTTACTTGTAACCACTCAGTATAGATTTTGAGTGTTCTATGTCAGTATGAAAACTAGACCTCCAAGTAGACTGTAAGTTAAACTAATACATATACAAGCATGAAGTACACTATACAAATATATAAACTGGAAAACATGAAATATTAATTTTAAGTATTCAAAACGCTTTGTTTGTTATTGATATTGCAGTGCATTTATGCAGTTAATCATAATGATAACACATAAATTAATATATTGTTAAGAAATATAGAGAATCAAATAGCAATTTTATTTGTTTCTTAATGCGTAAGATATGTATCTGGCGTTGAAATGTTTTATGTTAGTACTAAAAATACGCCTCTAGGTAGACGGTAAGTTAAAACTAGTGTATGGTTATGATCTCATCGTCCATCTTTTAGTGACACATTTTGTAACAATAATCCCTTTTGTGACTCACCTTGGAACTACCTAAAGATATACTTTCATCTTGTCTCCCTTTCATGTCCTCAGTTGTTGGTACCCTCTAGGTAGACGGTAAGTTAAAACTAGTGTATGGTTATGATTTCATCGTCCATCTGTTATTTCTCCCTTTCATGTCCTCAGTTGTCGGTACCCTCTAGGTAGACGGTAAGTTAAAACTAGTGTATGGTTATGATCTCATTCTCCATCTTTATTGACACATTTTGTAACAATAATCCCTTAGTGACTCACCTTGGAACTACCTAAAGATACACTTTCATCTTCTCTCCCTTTCATGTCCTCAGGTGTTGGTACCCTCTAGGTAGACGGTAAGTTAAAACTAGTGTATAGTTATGATCTCATCCTCCATCTTTATTGACACATTTTGTAACAATAATCCCTTAGTGACTCACCTTAGAACTACCTAAAGATACACTTTCATCTTCTCTCCTTTTCATGTCCTCAGTTGTCGGTACCGTTTCGACGGACGTTAGAATGATTAACTACTTACATGTTTGTGTCTCTGCTCATTTAAATACTTATGTATTACTACCGGCAGGTTCTTGGCGTTTGGAGTACAGATTATATTCCTAAAGGAACGCGGTTTGGACCTCTGGTGGGCGAAATATACTACAAAGATGATGTTCCGACAAATGCTAACAGAAAATATCTTTGGAGGGTACTTTTTCCCCCTTTTCAAATCTATTTAATCGTGAAGTATGAATAGAATATTTGAATGATAAGCTAAAACTCACATTATTAAACCCTTAGAAACTGTTACATTTCTTGTTACATATATATTCAACGTGTGCAGAAATATTTTGTTTGATAATTCATAAGTCCCTTATAAAATAAAATAAGAATTAACAAAACTGAGTGAAAGGTATTACAACCTACGCGTTATAGTTTTAATTTTCCATCTATCTGACCACCGTTGAGTGATGTTAACATTATGTTTAGTGAACTTATACTGCATGTGCGTATTTATAAATGTTTCTTGTATCCAGTATTCTTAAAACTATATAGACATTTTGTTGTTTTCATTGTATTCTATATTCTGTATTATTGTCTTGATATGTCATTACTCCATTTTTTCCTTTCTTTAAACTAATTTTTCTGTTTGATGTATAAAGCGTTTGACTACAGTAATTTTGTTTATTTTGGTAAACAAGCATCCCTCTCAAACTATTAGGTTTATAATGCCTCCGCATCATTCTTTTACATCGACGGATATAATGTCAGCAAGTCTAACTGGATGCGCTACGTAAATCCAGCCTATTCCAGTGAGAGTCAAAACCTTGTAGCCTGTCAAGTCAGACAACAGATTTACTTTTATACTATAAAGCAGATTGCTCCAAAGCAGGAGCTCTTGGTGTGGTACAGTAAAGAGTTCGCAAATAGACTCAACTATCCTTCAACGGGGGAACTAATGTTTGAAACAATCCGTAAGTTGTTTCTCTCTTTAATTTATTATATCTATCTTCACTTAAATTTGTGTGTGCATTTTGTATTTGTTTGTTTGTTTTATTGTCATTCTGTTTAACATTTCAGAAAGGATTACAGAGGGTTGAGTACATTACAATAAAACAATTTTGATATGCAAATCAGCAAGTCACGTGACAATCATAACCGATACAAAGTCGCTTTGGAACAGCATGCATTACAATTACATTTTAACATTGTTTGTTATCGAAAATTGATCGCTTTTGGGAAGAGTATTTACAGCTTTTTCTGACGCAAAATATTTATAAATTCAGATCATAAGCATGTTTTCAGATCGGGGATTTAGAATATCCAAGACTTGTACTTAATGGATTTGGAAAACAAAATAATATGGATCTGTTTGGGACATCAGGACCATCCAGAAAGACACCAACATGCAACAAGTAGTAAGTATGCCAGCCATGGTAAGGAAATTTTGGTGTTTTGTAACAGGTAAGAATCCACGAACACAGAAGTAAGTAGCAGAAGTATCTATGTATCCCAGGCAACAATATGCAACATAATCAACAAGGATCTCCATCTGGAAAAGAGACATAAGTTACGTGTACATTAGGATCCTCCACGAATTATTTGATCAACCGTCACATTTCTCAAAAAGCTGCAGAATGAAACGAGTATTTGTATTCGTAAATTGCATGGCTTTTGGACAGCCTGCAGGGAGAAAAGTGTATTTTGGATACGGCAGCCTTATTATGGAACCTTTTGCAATGGAAACTACATTGAGGAACTATTGCCAAGATGCACGGTTGTCAGATAGAGCATGATCAAATGTGGCAACATGACATGGTGAGGCTTCAGAATTGTTTTTATATTACGTAGTCAACCTCTGTATTAAGTTATACATCTATATATTTTTTTTCTTGAATATTGCTTTATGTACATTTAATTTTTTTTTCTGTTTTCATCATTACCATTGTTTATACCTAACGTTTTAACTACTATGTTTAGATAACATTAAACTGGTCGTACATTCAGTCTGTATTCTATATCTGTATATATTTTAGAGTCATTTTGTATGTCTATAGTTAACTTTTCTTTTATTTCACTGCAATGCTCTCAGTTTCTTCATTATATTTTCGGTGTTATTGAAGCTATAGATTTCTATTTAATTTTAAAGCCAATTACCCTAAACTATCACAATATAGAAAACTTGTGTCCTAGGTCTAGATAGAGAGAGATGGACAGTCACAAACACTCTTTTTTCGATGAATTCAGTGATATAGATATTTTCAAATTTTTGCGCATATGGACTAAATAGCCATGTCAAAGAACCCTAAAGTTTAAATGTAGCAACACCTTATTTGAAAAAAAAACTGTCAACGGAAAAGGGAGCCAGTGAGCACCACGCATTGACACAAATATTTTGTTCACCTTTGAATCAAAAACGGGATTGACTGTCATTCTTATAACGCAGCAGCATAGTAGTACGAATCTTTAACTCTCTGATTCATTTCCCAGCATACTAGCCATTAAGCCACGCCTGGCCATTTACAATAAAAAAAAAGTCTGTGTACATGTGATATTTATTTACACTAATGTCCAAAAGATAGCTGTAAGTATTCTGTAATACTGTAAAACTAAGCAGAGAATGAAATATACGAAAAAAAAGGCAATTAATCACAAGTTAACAAAAATTAATTACTCACAAATAAGTGCTGGGGTCTTTACCATGTTTCATAGTTTATAAGCTCGTTGTATAGAGCTTTTCTGGCTACTGGGAATGGAAAAAGAATATTTGCCCAAGACGAAAACCAGAATTAAAATTATAATATATCACGCTGTTCAGTTAGAAAGATAGTTTCTTAGCGTGATATACCACAATTCTATACAAAGGAGAGAAACACCTAGCTTATACTAATTTGAACAAGCATTATACTACCCCGTGAAATTAGTACAACAACCCCATTGAGCAATTCTTGTAATGTGTAATATATTTTAGAAGGACGCCAACTAGCTGTGCGTAAATATAGACAATTTTACTTGAGTATCTACAATAATAAAAGAGCCTATGTGTGTGTGACCGTCATAGCTCCAAGAGGAAATAACTTAGAGACCTGAACTTTTGTACACACACTAAGGGGGTTCTGAGGGTATGCGCCTGGGTATTATTTTTTAGATTTGACTCAAAAAATCTTTGGCCCTTTGATTTTGCCCTCAAGCCCATAATTCTGCTTCCTGAACGTCTATAGAAAAGTATATATGTTTTTGTAATTCTCACTTACTGAATGTACAATATGTGGGAATTTTCTACCAAATACTATTGAAAAAGAACGAAATGGTAAACAAATCTGTCTAAATTGGGAAAAAATGGATTTATTTTACCAGAAATGGACAAAATTCAATAGGGTATGAGGCAAAACATTTCTCAGCGAGTCAAAGGCAACATGGAGAGAAATAAAGGCATCAGAACCTCCCAGGGCCCATGGAATAGACCGTCAGAAAACCAGAAAATGAATTTTAGCGCATGAAATGACAATAGAGTTGATTTTTTTTCTCGCTTTGTTTGTCTGAAGTTAAGCACAAAGCTACAGAATGAGCTGTTTGTGCTCTGCTCACCACGGGTATCGAAACTCGATTTCTAGCGTTGTAAGACCACAGAAATACCGCTGTACCACTGGGGGGGGGTTCTCGCATGCATATCAGCCTCGAATTGTATACGAAAACTTGGAAAATAAAGTTGAAATTACTTTCGATGTGTATTCGATTTTTTTTATATATAATAAAATTGATGACTTCTATAAGTTTCTGGGGAAAACAAAATATCTGAAAAGATTCTTGGCTGTATCTCATATCTGAAATAGGTTCAAGATACACACACACAGTCGACCAGTAAAATATCAATCTAATAATCCGGGTACTTTGGATAGTGTCTAAATAAGGATATGTTCTTTTTAATTATGGAAGAGTAAAATGTTACAGTTTTCTATTGTCACACTTCTGAGATTCTTAACTCAGAGCATTCCTTAGCGTTTATCTTAGAATTCTAAGTGTCGATTCGAAAGTTAACTATCACGGTACTGCTTGCAATCATCTCCTCAAATTACATGCACGCAGGAAGCCATGATACAAGCTCACAAGAAAGGTAAACTTGATTAACCCTAAAACTACCAATGGGGTTCATATCTCATTGGCTTTACACATACCTTTATTTCTAACCATTTATGCACCAATTGTTTGTGAGTCCATGAAAGTATTGTTTACACAGTATCTAATAGAAAATATGTTATATACAAATCCATACGAATCGCGAAAATAAGTGATTTCAACCTGCTATTTTTGGTCGCTTTTTACTCTAAGAATTTTAAGGGGCAAAACAACAATATTATCCAATATATATACAATATGCAGTAATGTAGTGTATCATATTAAGTGATCTTTCCTATAATATTATACTGATTTCTTTCACATGTACAATAGATTCGCTCATATAGTGCAAAACTCATTCCATTTTCAGCTCTCTTCTGAATTTATTCTTTAGTAACTTTGCAGTGAATAAAGTTAGGTTTGGGTCAAAAGTATGGCGGATAGATATATTATTGACAATCTTGAAGATGACTATGAGCTTAGCAGTGATTATTACATGGCATCAAGCAGTGAAAGTGAAGTAATTAATTTATCTGTTGATGAAAATGCTAGTGATAAAAACGTATATGAAAAAGAGATTGGTAATAAATGTTTTGACGACAATGACGAAAAACTGGAAGTGTAGTTTTCAAAATCAAGAAGTGAAGTGGATTACAACAGTGAGACAGTAGACAACTAGAAGAAGATCATCTGGAAATGTTTGCAAGTAAACATCAGGATCACCTACATATGTAAGAAAAAATACTTAAACAATGTTATCTATATTCAGTTTAATCGTGAAGAAGAGCATTAATGAAGCGAACAAAATGTTGTATTGAATAAATATTTAGGAATTTATAATATAAAAACTGCAGTTTTTCATTGATGTGATGCTACTAGATGGTGTTTCTGAATTATATAATGAGACAATTGAACTACTTTGGAATCGGGACAATGGTAGTCCAATTCAACTATTCCACAAGTACTGGAAAGTAACAGATTTAATTAAGTTTCAAGATGTCTTTGGTTTGATAATGCTGTTTATTAAAGAAAAAAGTAAAAACCGAAAAAAATCTGGTTATATTAAAAACTGTTTCACTGAATGGCACAGACCCCTTAGCAGATATTAGAAAATGTGAAAAATGATGGTAACTAGTAACATTTAGTAAGATATTTTATGTCAAAACAACGTATATTTCAAATAAAGTTTTAAAATATGACATTATGATATGGGCTTTTTGTGATAGAAATGCATTCTATGTTTGTAATATGCAAGTTTATGCAGGGAGAGAAGAAGGAAAGCCAAGGAAACAACACCAATGAGACAGGGTTCAACTGAATGTGGTCCAAAGGTTTAGACAACAGTGAATATTTATAGTTTATGATAACTGCGTTATAAGTTTGAAGGTAATCAAGAAATTACTGTACAGTAACAAAAAGTTGAATTACTGTCTGTAATGGTATTCATAAAAGGACGCGCCGTGTTTTCAACAATTCTTCTTTCAGTAAATTTATGGCCCTGACGTTACGTCGTCCAAATAAGGGAAAAATAATTGTGTTGCTAGGTTATATACAAGAAGTCAAAATTTTCAACCATACATGGTTAAAATTTAGTGACGTTCGAAGATTACAACAATACCAAAGGTGGAATGGATACTGCTGACCAAATGTTAAAAGGAAAAGTCATCTGGAAGAAAAACAAATAGCCAGTTGCTGTTTTCCAAAACATGTTAAGTGTATAATACCTAACTGGATTTGCTTTGTGGATTCATCTTGACCAGGAGTGGAATAAAGGAAGGTCACTTAAGAAAAAGTTTTTTTTTATGCAGCTGCTTTGAAAATAGCTAATTCAATTAAGTAAAAAAAGAAAAAACGTTGAAAAAAATATTTGTAAACTATAGATAGCGTAACTTTTTATGTATTAGTGCACGAGCTTCATTGTGACCTCACTAGTAGTGAAAAGTATTTTCAGAAATGAACTCAGTAATTTAAGAATTATAACCAAATATTACACAAAACTGAATGAAATTATACCACAGATAAACTAAAATCGTGAAATCAAACTGTTTATAAAAGTTAAATAAAATTGGATGCAAAACAAATAAACTAATAAAAGTAAAATTAATCGAAATTCAATCACATGACATTATTAAGTTACACACTGAAATTTAAGCATATGTAACGGGCGTGGTCTTAGTCGTTGAGTTCGACTTTACACTCGTTACAAAGAAATTTATTTGGATTTCGTGTTGTGCTGTCGCGAGCGGAGCACACACAAACCACCAAATTGAGGAAGTTTACACGTGGAATAAAGAAATCACACAGAGACAACTGAATACAAATCAAATAACCTCTTTATTTATGCACTGTTGAACATTTTATTTATATCAAGGTTATCTTGAAACAACATTAACTCTAAATCATTGAATTCTTCACTTTGAAAGTCTAGATGTTCATTAATAAGACCTTCTATTATGTTCAATAACATAGACACAACATTAGTTAAGTTATCAACTAATTTAATACGAGAAATTCCCTCGGTCATAATCTGTATCACTTCGTTAACACTTCTTCTAAGATATATTTCAGTAGTTTCACTATAAACGTTATCAAAGTTACTATTTCTTTAGTACAGTTAATATTCTTCACTTTTCTCTCTTTATACATTATTGAATCTTAAGTAAAACACTGTTAAAATAAATCATAAATAGCATACTTACAAGTAGTTTGTGCAGTGAACTTCTTAAAGAGTCTAGATTACTGCCATCTTCTTCCATAGTCGGATCAGGTCCTCGGAGCAACTTGATAAGTGCAGAGAAGTCGATGTTTGAAGTTGGAAACACGGAATTATATACACAGTTTTTAGTGTTTTTCATTGTTCAAGATATTTAGCAGATCTACATTCAAAAGTAGAGCTTTTAATTCGATTGGTACAAGTGGAATCTTCCAGTAACAAGTGGATTATTCCATGAGACTGTAACCAAAATCTACTATGTTATAGGTACTTACAGAACTTACTTCTGTCCCTTATCTAATATATTTGGCAAAAATCATCCAAGACAATTAACTTAGGGCATTATAGAGACAAACCATGTAACTCCAGTTTCTTCACTAAGAGTATTTCACTCTTGTCTTTCATCACCATCCCGTTAACTGCTTTTTTTGTGACATTGGCTCATTTCGTCGTGTGTTTTATCTAACTATTGAGGTTTTCTCAAGATACCACGTCTGTTTGGCGTGAGAATTGTTAGCTTGAATTCTTGCACAACTGAGGTTCACTAGTGTACACGTTTTTTTATATAACATTTTTCTTTTTCGACCTGCTGCATACTCTATCCTATACGTTATAGAATAAAAAATGTACTTCTTGAAAACCATTACATATGTATATAGTAAGTATTTGTATTCCAGAAATACTTCACACAAAAGAATGAAACAAAACAATATCAACTTGACATGGCAAATACATAAAGCTTAACTAAAATTCACTAAAACTGATGCAAATAAAACCAAAACCATACACTGAACACAATTCAAAAACAGACAAAAATGTGAAAAAGAATAAAACCATACAAGAAAACTCAGAATTAAAAGTAAAAAATTATGAAATAAGATCATAATAAAACTAAAAATGGAAAAAAAATCAAATAAACCGAATTAAAGATAATAAATGACAAATAAAAATAGCTTATAAATTGAAAGAAAAATTTATGAGATACGTACATTTTGTACAGAATATTGTTGAGTCTTTGTAGAATTCCTCGGCAGAAGTCTGATAGCAAGCTTTTTTGGCCGTCTAAAGCCCTACCTTCAGGCGCAAATTCTTCTCTCGGAGCTGACAGTTCTCCTCAGAAAGTCAGTTTCGTTCGTGAACAATTCACTGGCTCCACTTGTCTATATTTTTTGCATCATCAATTAATGTTCTGTTTAGATCATATCCTGTAGTCAACAATGTTGCCAATATCATTCTAACCGTGTAAGCTCCGTGTCTTTGGGACAGGAGGTCAGTGCTACCATTTTTAGATGGTAGAGTTCTGGTTGTTGTGGTGGTGGTGGTCTATAGTGGCTCCCACAACAGCAGCTAGAGTGTCCACTGATGAGCTGCACATGCTTCTGAAATTCTTTGAGGTGTCACGACATGCCATTTCAATGTGAAATGGTGCTACTGCATTCATCTATAGAACATTAGTGGCGTTGGCTCATCTACTTCGTCTTGAACTGTTATAGGACTGCAGCCTGAGTCACTCGTTCCACTTCCTACATAGTGGTTGAGGCAACTTCTTCAGTGGCTGGGGTCTCAGGATAGGCACAACGATGGTCGGCCTCTGATAATGAAACAAATTTGAGGGAGTTAGAAACAGTACCTCAATATACATAGCTTCAGCTTTCAGAGTTCCCGGAATTGATGAAAGGTCAGGCGTACTACGTAGGTTTGGTGTAAAATCAAATGCTATAGGGTCAGGCTTAAATGGTCTCTTGATATATTAACAGCCAAGATAGCCCAACAATAAAAGATTTATATAGAAGATAGATCGAAAGTTACCCAATCAATCAGGCTACATCCCAACTTTTTCTAGAAAAAAATTACCTATTAAGATGTAACCATAACATATAGTATTTATGATGAGTGCACTCACTCACCCCTTATTGCAAGAATGCGCATTTCCCAACATTAGTTGATGTCTAATCCGTATATATAGCTTTTTGTGGACAGAGCGTAGAGGCCATTGTGTAGCTTTGCACTAAACAACAGCATCTGATGGTACAATGCACATACAGCTACATTTGACACATACCACCTGACCATGCTGGCCTCTGGTAGCAAGATTTCCTGTCTGTGAGTACAGCCGTCTTATATATGCACACACAAGTTCTTCCAACGTTGCCTGGCTGTAAAAGTAATAAAGGAATCGCTCTGTTCGTGTATCTCGATTTGAGTTTATCAATTAATAGAATTTTCTTTATTCTTAACCCACGCTCGTTATTAGCCCTGGACATATAAAGGTTCCTCTATTTATCGATTCATTACAGATGTATAGCGCATATTTCTTATATACTCGACTATGACGTAGATCTTAAAGTTGCGTGGTTATGTATACATGTTTCTAACACTCTACTGGTGAAACCTATATAACCTCAATTACATTGAGGACACCTATATTGATATACCACATTTGATGTTTGATAAATGGATATTCGATACTTATATTTAAAACTTTTCTTTTCTGCTTAAATACACATCTGAATTATGTTCTTTAACTTAAAATGGTAAAACCTTATATGGTAAAACAAAAATATTTTTTTTTGTTTCGTTACTTCCTATGTGAACGTTGTTGGAAGGACCCTCTTATTTAAATTATCATAGATAACTTGATTTATAATATTTATTAGAAAAGCGTTTTTATTAGGAATTCCTTAATATTTTCCATCTCTTCATGAAAAGAAATCATGTTTACATTAATTCATACACTTGATAAACTAACATTTATATCTAGGTTTTTCTTGAAAGATAATAGGTATAAAGCTTT
>NW_013668049.1:152487-165112 GCF_000517525.1 Limulus polyphemus | reverse complement strand
TAATCTCTCAAATTTCGTTAACATGCACTTACTAATTTAAAAGTTATAGCATGAAAACTATAACAAGCACAAAATGGTTATGAGGTCAGTCCCAGGGACCGAACCCATGCTGAAAGAGTTAGGCCTCATTTCCATCCCATTACCTTCTGGTACGAAACTATTTTTACATAAGTAACCACTAACCAGCATTAGGAATTACTAGAGCACCACTATCTATATTTCAAGTAAATATTAACTTTTCTGAAGTGACAATCTGTTTTTAATAGATCCAATCATCAATTGATGGTTGCAACTAAATAGTTAACATGATGACTAAGAGACAGAAAGACAAACTTAGAAAACAGTTAGTCTCACACTTTTCAATGGACATAGGATTAGAGGTAGTGCCTGAAGAAAACAATCAGTTTTGTGTTTTGTACCTACATTATTTTATTATAGAAACTTTACATTGTTAGTTTACTATATTAGTTTAGGACTAACCTAGATCTAAGTTGGCTGAATCTTGTGAAATATTATTGGGATTATGGCTGAAAATATCACTAACTACGAGGTCATCCAACTGATGAATCAGTGCCTTCTAATCATTATAAGTAAGAACTGTATGTTAGATTATCTATACGAGTTACTAGAATTAGTGTTTAATACTGATCTATGTAGGTAGCTTTGTTCAGAATTTAATATTTTTAGCACAACTACATGTGTTATTATTACCATTTCACATTTACAGATTTAATGTTAATTCGAGACATGGGAATATATTCTATTATATTACTTAACCCATGTCTAATGATTTGAAAAATGAACCAAACAAGTCAGGTAATGACATTCAGATGTATTTTATGGAAAAAGTCTACCAAATTCTTCATACGGTTGAATGAAGGATATTCACAGCATATGTCAATATTATTTGACAACATAATAATACATATGCATAACTTTTGTATATTTTTTGGTAAAAGCAATATTACTTAATATTTAGTCACTTCTCCATTAAACAAACTTGGTTTTCAAAAATAGAACTAACATTCATTACTTGTGAGTACTATCAGTTGCAGTGGCCTTATTATTATATAGAGACAACAAAATGTTGAAATTACACTTACAAAAATATTACAATTAAGGTTTCATTGAAAGCACTTAACAAACCTCCAGTAACAAGAAACTCTCCAGCAACAGCCAGCGATCGTACGTCGTGTGTATGTAGGACCCGCTGCATTGATTTGACCCACTGAAGCCGACCTTCTCTCTGTACTCGTTGTGTTGGAACTCTCGTAAACTGAATCACTATTGGATCAACCCCACTTGTGTAAACACTGTTTTCATCCTGGTTTGTTAATTATCATAAATACATACATAAGTACAACTAACTTCTATACAGGAAATGAACAGATAATAGCATTATCTAAATTGTTATTTATAGTAAGAAAATTTATCACTGCTTGTTAGTTCAATAAGGTTAATTTTACTGTAGTATTCAAACTTTATTGTAAATGACATATAAAAAAATGAAAAACTGGGGTTAGAGAACAAACTGAAAAGGAAGGAATGCGGAAATAAACTTAGCTAATCCCTTTGTATGAATATCTTACCTCGCTCAGACACAATGCCAACACATCTGCTTTGTGGCTTCTAACACTCTGGAAAATAAAACACACAAAGAACAACTTTAGAAATTCTGAAAGGTCAAAAAGCAATAATAACTCAAGAAGTTTTTTCTTACTTACTAAAATTTATTTTTTAGTTCCTAATTATAATTTAAAAAAGGAACCAAAGTTTACCATTTTTAAAGTTCCGGTTTCTGCATCCCAGAAAGATGTTCTACCCCAGGAATCTCCACTGATTATAGTCAAGTCACTAAAGCATAGGAGGAAGAGAAAAAGTTCAATATGTTTGCCAAAATTCCTTTTCTAGTATTCATAGATAAGATGTCAGTCATTGTCATGGTTGGTACCATATACAGTCATCTATGTCTAACTATTAATTCTTTCTAGTGCAATATTTTGTTTTTTTAATATGGACAAATAACATCATTAAGTTTTAAAAAATTCTGTCATCAAAACAAAACTATAACTGAAATGTTCATATATAGCATTTGTTTGATGAAAATTATTTAAAATTTGTTGTGGACAAAGTAATAAAAAAACAAAACCAAACAGCTAACCCTAATTTCAATGTTTCCTCTCTCAATACTAATTTTTATCTTGGGAATATAAATATTTAAATTTTCCTCCTGTGTTGCTAAGACTTATTAACATATGAAACAAAGTTGTAAATCTTCATACATGTTTGTTGCTTGTTTCTAGTTCAAATCTTTTAAAAACAATGTATTTTTCAAGTTTGTGGTGCTAAAAACTGAAATTCAACTGACTGTGTTTTCCTTTTTTATACCTTCTAAGCTTTTAAAGTTAACAAAATCATAAAACTTATACGTGTATTATCTGCAAGCTGGGACTATTCTCTTCGCTGTGATGCCTTAGAGCTTCCTTTCTTCCTGTTATGGAATGTACATTTATACTCTTTTAGCTATTAAATCAGTCCTTTCCTAACTGCTTGCCTTCAAATAATGTAACTATATCAAGTATGTTTGTTGAATTTCATGCAAAGCTACTCGAGGAATATCTTCACTAATTTAGAAGTGATAGACTAGAAGGAAGGCAGATAGTCAACATCACCAATCGCTACTCTTGATTTACTCTTTAGCAATGACTGGTGGGATTTACCATAGCATCATAACGCCCCTACAGCTAAAAAGGCAAGCATATTCAGTAGTGAGATTCAAACCCATGACTCACAGATTGAGAGCCAAGTGCCCTAACCACCAGGTCATGCCATTTCCAACACTATCATACTGTATAAAGGTAATAAAGTAACTTATTGGTTACCCAGCTTGTTTGCTTATATTGTTAAAGCAATTACCTTTTGCTTTACAAAAATTCCCACTTACAGTTTTACAGTGGTCTTTGCCCTGCATGAGCTTAAAGTTGTATATCATTTCTAAATGGAGTTCAAAAGTTATTTGTATAAATAAGATGTAGTAAGATAAATGTCAATTTATGATAATTCTAAAAACATATAAGTTGTTTTGTTACAAAATTTCTGTAAAATAAAGGTAGGCTAGTTCATGTCATCATTAGGCTTGTGAATGTCTAACAACAGTGTGAATGCTGATTTCCAGGTCAACAGTTGTGAGCATATTTCATGACAACATACTGTACAGCTATGCCATGTAGTGGATTTTACTTTATTATAAATTGAACATTTACAAAAAAAGAAATAAAATATTTGGTTCTAAAACATTTAATGGTTATCATGCTTTAAAGTATCTGTGTTCCAGTTATAGTTTCGTGAGTTATTATGTTAATGAATTTAAATAAAGAATAGAACCAGGCTGGAAAGTGAACAAGTTGCAAGTTTTTTTACAACAAAATAATAATTATTGAGTGGCTTACATCCTATATTTTGGCTAATATGCTGCCATCTTCAGAGATGTTCTGAGAAGAATTGTGTGGTGTTAATGGCCAGAATACCCTTCTTGAAATCATTTGAATAGTTGATTCAACAATGGGAAGACCCCAAATGAGTGGATAGCATGCCAACTTTTCTAACAAGAGATCCCAGTATTGAATCCTGGCAACTATCACCACACACTCACCTTAGGTGGTGATGTAGGCTATTAACTGTAACAACTAATTCTTTTTCAAATAAACTATTTACTAATACTCAAACAAATCATTTATCCTCAGCTTTACCTTATCAGTTTTTCAATAACTCTGTTTTGTGTAAAATCAAATAGAAATTTATACTGGTTTAAAACTATGTTTAATTCACTGTTCACTTAGTATCTAAGACAGTTTGGTACACCTTAAAAATTTAGGATTGGCTTAAAGTTTAAAATATTTAAATTATCATAGATAACTTGATTTATAATATTTATTAGAAAAGCGTTTTTATTAGGAATTCCTTAATATTTTCCATCTCTTCATGAAAAGAAATCATGTTTACATTAATTCATACACTTGATAAACTAACATTTATATCAGGTTTTTCTTGAAAGATAATGGTATAAAGCTTTCAAAGTTAGAAATAATGTTTTTTTCGTGGAAAATTTTACATTCAGATTTTCCATCATTGTTATGAAAAAGTAAATCCAAGAAAGGAAGTTTTTTGTTATTATGTTGGTGTTCAACAACGAATTTAATACAGGGATGTTTACTGTTGAGGTAGTTTAAAAATTCTCAACGTGTTCAACCTCTCTTAAGATGATAAAAGTATCATTCACATATCTTCTATAATATATGTTGCCTTTATTTATTTATTTGACGACAAAAAAGCACATTTGCAAGTGGTGGAGCTAATCTTGACACCATAGAAACACCATACATTTGATCCTAAGTTTCATTATCAAACAAAAAATGAGATTCTTTAGTGACATAATACTCAAGTATAAAGAAGAATGCGTTACACAGTTGTAATGAACCAATAAACAGAGCTAATAATGAGCATTGTTGAGAATGAAGAAAAGTCAATTAATGGAGCCCCCCAGTAGCACAGCGGTATGTCTGCGGACTTACAACGCTAGAATCCGGGTTTCGATACCCGTGGTGGGCAGAGCACATATAGCCCATTGTGTAGCTTTGTGCTTAACTTCAAACAAACAAACAATTAATGGATAGATTCAAATCGAGGTTAAATGAACAGAACAATGCAATTCATGTATTACTAAAGTTGTAAGTCTGTCTTATACTTTACATCAGTGGCTGAAATTAAGCTAACTCTTTGTATGCAGTGATTAGTGCTCCTTATTAAATGTTTTCAAACCTGACTGTTTACAAGTATAATTTGTCTTCTGAAACAAGTTAGATATTATTCAAATAAGAAAAATAATATCTAATGCCACTAGAAATTCCAAATTCACATTCACGTAACTAACACCAAAACAAAATTATGATACTATAACTAATTGTTGTCAGCACAAAATTAGTGTATATCAATTACCTTGTTCAGAAATAATACCGCAACAAAATATTCAGTAGCGCCCATTACGTTTGGAAATAGCTCAGATGTGTATCTAATCCAAAAACTACTATAAATCAATAGTTACATAATATTCTATTTCATTCTGAAAAAAAACAATTAATCTTAATTTCACTTTTCAAAGACTAGATCGCAATATTCTAGTTGTCACAACTGCAAAAATATCCTTTACTAACACCAAAGAAATTAACCAAACAGAAGTGATAGTGTTGTGGTACTCGTCGAAACATAAGTCTAATGATAAATAAGGTTTCTGCAAAACGTTGATAATGAGAATATTTATGTTGAATATGTATTGTTGAATAATTTCCACAACTAACAAAGAAATTGAATCACAAATTGAAACTTGAAGTTTATCAATATACTTGGTCATTTCAGATCATCAATTGCAACTTGACAAGGAGCAGCATTACATCTCTCGATCCCATAAACCAATACCAACAGAAGGCAGTACGCGTAGCGATGAGGGTTACCAAAGCAACGGTGGCCATGATGACATTTCCACTCAACAAGAAGATAGTAGTGATATCGACAATGATAATAACTATGTTTTAGATTTTAGTTTTAAGAGTGAGAAGAGAGAACGAGAGAGGGAAATTCCTGGAGAAGAAATAGTACAACATCCCAAAGACAAAAGTGAATTTAAAAAAGTAAAAATCAAAATGCCTAGGGCCTTTCACTACCGAAACAACAGCTACTCAGAGAAAAGGGAAAGAGAAAATGAAAAGAAAAAAACAACGTTTTTAAAACCAAACCTTTGTAATATTAACATTCATGATTGTCCAACGATTAATGATGACACCAAAAAGAGAGAGTTTTCTGCTTTCACAACTTATGGAGGGAGAAGCTTACAAGAAAATAAACCTAACTCAACATCTTTAGGCATACTAGAAAATCTACTTGAGAAATATTCTGATAAAGACGTAGCAACAGCAACATTTTTCCACGTGGATCCTTTATGTCATGAACCAGCAAAAGATCCTGCAAAAGTGGTTGTGACCAATGATTCTGTAACTAAATCAGACACCAACACTGCCAGAAACCATACACATAAAAAAGGCTATCAAATCATAAGTTACAGCAATAATAGCCCCGAAATGCATAACTTTGGCTCCAGTGATAGGACTAATCAATTGGTCTCTTCAGCTTGTAGCCTTTGTGCTATCTCTGGATACCCTCTACATGCTCACCCACCAAACTTTTTGTATATGAACAATACCACCCATATGTTTTCTCCAGCCCATTTCAACTTGTACACCTACTCTTTCTCGGATGTGATACGTTCCAAATTACATAGCTCCACAAGCGATTTTTATCATAAACCTGCTGACTTTTCAACTCACCAGTTAGGTGTGGTTTCAAAAAAACACCTTCCTTTATACCCCAAAGTATCTTTAAATGAATCTTATAGTCCAACATCTACAGGCAACAACAGTTATTCTGCTTATAGTATAATCCGTGGCTTCCGTTCATTGCCGTACCCATTGAAGAAAAAAGACGGAAAGATGCAATACGAATGTAATGTTTGTTGTAAGATATTCGGACAGCTGTCCAATCTCAAGGTTCACCTTCGGACCCACTCGGGTGAACGTCCATTCACATGTTCTGTCTGTGGAAAAAGTTTCACTCAACTAGCCCACCTTCAAAAACATAATTTGGTCCACACTGGAGAAAAACCACATCAATGCAATGTTTGCAAGAAGCGATTTAGCAGTACTAGCAACTTAAAAACCCACTTGAGGTTGCACAGTGGTCAGAAGCCGTATGTGTGTGACTTATGTCCAGCAAAGTTTACGCAGTTTGTACATCTTAAGCTCCATAAGCGACTTCACACTAATGAGAGGCCATACACCTGTGCAACGTGTAATAAAAAGTATATAAGCGCTTCTGGACTCAGAACGCATTGGAAAACTACATCATGTCGTCCTAATCCTGTACAAGAAAGAATTATAGAATTGGAGAAGAACAAAAGCTTAGATTACTTTTTAACTGATAGGGACACCAGCAAAGAGCCGCCTTCCACCCCAAAATCAATGTTCATCCAGTTACCTGGACCAGTTATTGGACTAAGTGGTCAGATAACCCAAATTACTGAAACAAATACAAAGGAATCAGCAAAGGCAGAGGAGGTTCTTTCTCTATCTCTTTTGAACGAATGCTTTGGTGTTCAGCAAGAACCAAAATTCAAGTCTACCTTCAGCGAGCAGCTGTTGTCTCCAACTGATGATCTTTCAAAAAAAATGTATATTTGAACGAGCTACACACCCTTCTTAGAGTAACAAGTAATAAGACCGAGAAACAGATAATTAGCTCAAACATGTCAGTGATTCATGTTTGTGGTTCCTTGCTCACTTATGTTCTGCTGGTTACTTGGGTTGTTGTAAGACTGTGTTTTTACAGAGGTTTTGACTCCTAACGTATTTATTGTTGCGCAAGTAGACTTTTTGCCAAAATATTTTTTTCTTTGTTCATATTTTGTTTTTGAAACGTATAAGGATGATATTATTATTTTGTACTTCGTAGAAAAGTAATTGCATCAATTAAGTTGTATTATTGTAAAAAAAAAATTCTGTTACGAGCTATATTTGTCATAAGACATTAGTATCAGGTCTAATACATTTTAAACACTACATTCTTAGTCTAGTCCCTTAGGAATTCAAGAATTAGAAGAGTGTATGATAACAGTATTTCAACCACACTTCGTCATATTTGTTACCGACAACTCAATTCGTTCATTCCAGATCTCTTCTAGCCAGATGGGATACAGGTTTCCACTTAATATTTTATTTATTATTCAATAATTGGAGTATCTGAAAAAGTATCTTTTAACAGCTATTCTTTGAGTAAAAGTAATCAGCTTGGCCTGTGGTAAGTTTACGGGCTTACAACTCTAAAATTCGGGGCTTGATTATAGTTGGTAGAAAGAACGCAGGTAATTCATTGTGTAGCTTTATGCTAAAAACTACAACAATCGTTGAAAAAATATCAACAAAAGTAGAAATATATTGAATCTGTAAAGGATTTTATTTAAATGCATGTTAAACGACGAACATTTAAACAAGTTTGATGCTTTTAATAAGTTTATATTTTTTGCTTTGTTTTAAGATACAAGACTATTTCATCTCTCTCTCTCTTTGTAATTAAGGAGGTTATTGTTTCAAGTCGTAATGAACTCACAGATTGATGTGTTGTGCGTAAAAATGTGGCGAATTTATAAATTATCTGAGATTGTTATTTCTTACATTTTTATCCCAGTGTCTATTATAAAACAAATTGTTATGAAAATATAAAGTTAAATATTTGTATTTGATTATGCATGTAATTGTTTGTGGTATAAGTATTTACTTTGAGTCACTTGCCAATCATTATCAATGATACTCGCCGTCTGAACCGTTCGTTGTCTTAAGACCATACTCCTGACAAACACATTGCTGAAAAATTATACTACGAACGATATACAGTTAAAGAATTTAGATTTAACCCATTATATTTTTATCATTGTTAATATAAGATTCAGCGTATGATTTTTAAAATTATAAATATATATATTTCAGATTATTCAAATAGAGATTGTAATGACCATTTGAAAAAAAAATATATATATACAAATATGCCTTTACACTATGTGTGTCAAGGTCCCTCAAATACATTTTAGATAAAATAATAGACATAGTTGTTGGATACAGGAAAATAACTAATGCACAAATTTACTGCTTCAAACATTTTAAACGTATATTTGAGGTACCATCCTGTCACAAACCACCAAATGTTGTAATGTTATCCTGCCCATTCCTACCTTGTTTCCTTACTTTTTGGTGCCCCCTTTCCTACTTCCTAATTTTTTTTATTTAAAAATTTCTACACTTGTCATTTAAAGAGTCACTATAAAAAACACTTAAACCAGGCCTTACCTTTTAAAACATTTCGTTTAACAAGAGAAGTGACAGAAAGCTACTTTAAAGCTAAATTAATTGAAAAACAAATAACGCTAAAAACTTAATATATATATTGGAAATAACACAAACTTCTTAGAACTAAAGTTTAAAACGAAAGCAATCATAAAATATATAATGGAATAAGTACGATTTTTGTTTTACTTCTTATAGCTGTTTAGTTCATTTTTGTTCCCTTTAAAATTTCCACATACAAATATAATGATAGTATCACAATCTAATAGTTTTAAAGTGCACTGTATCTATAAACAAACGTTAAATGGTGTACAAATTGTTAATTATTTCTAACTTTTAACAACTCTTGACTCCTAGATATTACTTTTGATTTGGGCAAGAAATGTTAGTCAGTGGATAAGTTGTAAAAATATGTAGTTACACATCATAGATGAGTTGGTATTATCTAATTAAAATAATTTAGTCAGCAATTTAGCAATAAAGTCTTTACTTTCAACAAATTTAAATCACAAGATTTACCATTCGTACTGTCAATGTTGTACGTGCTTACATATTTTAAGTTATGCTAAGTAAGACTTCTGTTAAGAATGAAATTAGGTAAATAAAATATTAAGGAAAGCATTTTAAGAACAACTACTTCACTTTTAATAAGGATGTATGTTAACATTATACCAATAAAACCTTCCCTTGGAGATAATAACATTGTTATGTGTATATGAACAGAAGCTGTATTTGAAAGTACGTCTTTGCTGTTGTAAGGGCTTTGCACAGTTGTCTTTCATGGTTGTTTGATACATGTAATGCATATGTATGTGTATATATAGGTATATATCTGTGTGTGAACAAATCATAAATGTGATAGCTGTAGTGTCTCAATCGTGGTCTCCACTGTATTCAAAACCCTTGTTTACGGAAAAGTTAAGCAATCGGAATTTGAAAAATTGACTGTTCTTAAATGCTTATGTATACTTTTATTCAATTTTCAGGTTACTTTTCTAGAGTTTTATCATCATGTAAACATGGTTAGACTGAATGTTTGCAAAATAGCTGTTTTAAAGTGGATCTGCAAAAGAAGAAACGAGTAATATAACCGCACGGTTCTAAATATATAAAATTTAATGTTTGAGAAGTTCGAAATATTCATTTTGATACTCAATCGTTTACTCTAATCAGATTATAGCGCATCAAGCTGTGTTACTTTTTGTGTGCAGTTAAACTTGAGTTTATTTCAAATTAAATGGTTTATTTTCTTCGATATATACATATGTATATATATGTGTGTGTGTATCTGCCCATTTAAAGTCTTATAGTTGAGGTTTTGAACATCCAAAGCTGATGAATAATAATGGTTGGAGAAAGCTTGAATGGGTAATGAAGAAAAACATTAATATAAGTTTAACATAACAGCAAATGTACAAAGTTTCGACAAGGTTTTGTCATCATCAGGTATGTTAAACTTATATTAAAGTTTTTCTTCATTACCCATTCAAGCCGTCTCCAACCATTATTAGTCTCAAAGTGGGTTCCTCGTCATCGAATTTGAATTCATCAAAACTGGTGAAGCTTTGTAAAATAATAGCTCTAATATTTGTGATAAAAATTACGCTTATACTGCAGATATTGTTTGTCACATTCCTTCTGATTTGTCCATTAGGAATTATGAATCAGAGGTGTGCAAAAATGAGGTTTTAGATATAACTTTTGTCTCCTATTGCCTAAAATGTTTATTAACAATCATTTTACACATAATGTAGTGTTCATAATATTATCTCAAATTATATCTTATCAGATATATTTTTGTTCTCTCACAAGTCATTGCTGTTTTTGTATACCTTCTTATCTAATTCGATATTTATCACAATTATTAATTTACAGTTTTGTATTGGATTATGTTATACATTAAACAGTAACAAAAAATAATTCATGTATTTAAAACATATTATTCATATCAAGCATACTAATGTTGCTGTAAGTTTCGGGAGATGGCTCTTGCTTTCTGAAACTCATGTATTCAGTTGTGAGTATTGAATTAAAAATAGTCTGAGATGTACTCTTTCTTCATTTTGAATTACTCAAAAGGCTGTGATTCGTTCACTATTTCTCCAATATAGTTTGATTTGATCTTTAAAATGAAACAGAGTCTATGATACCTACACATTTTATAAATTCCAGGCAAGTCGTAGATACCCACAAATTATATTTAGATATAAATTAACAGATGACAGCACGTGATTTTATACTTTCGTCCACTTTTTTTTTTATCTGTATAGGTTGTCTAAAGTAAGATCAACTTTTGTACACCAGAACAAAATGTGATGCTATGAAAGATTATCAAACGAATTTACATAGACTTCGTCTATTTCAAAATACAATCAAAGGAATTTATGCCTATAACTTATTCTTCTAAAATAATATATAAAACTTCACGTTTTTCGATTAGCTTGAAAACATTTTTAATTCTAGTTTTCTTATTAACCAATCATGTTTTCATACACATTCATTTCGAAGAATTTTACTTTCAGAAATTTTTCTATTACTAAACGATACCCATACCCATCGCAACTTCAGTTCTTTTTTTACTGCTTCATCGTCTTTTGTAATATTATGATAAATCAAGTTATTACTCTAATAAATAAAGTATGTTATTTTTTAGAATAAATCTAAATAAGTAATAACATTTGCCACGATATATATTCTTTGATTAGATTAGTTTTACATTTACATTGACCAGCTATTCTTTGAAAATGTTCAAGCTATAATCTTTATACTACTAAAACTCTGAGTTTTTTGTTCGCTTGTCTGTAATTAAATACAACAAAAATGGCACACAATAGTGCCATATTTGTAATGAAGTGAGAATAGAAATAGAATAAAACAAGTTTCGTTAAAATCGAGCCACGGGTTACCTAGTTAGCCCCGTTTTTCGGGTCACTTTTCGTATATTCCATTATTATAAAACTTCGTTTATACAACAATATATGCACAACATAAATTAAATGAAGAGATGAAAATGTGTTATAACAGCGCGTCGAAAGAACAACATTAAAATGGACCTACAAAATTGTTACGACAGCGGAGGTCACGTGACGCTAGTAACACGTCATATTCTCGAAGCTTCGTGAATCCTCGGGAGGTTACTAGATTTCGGTATTCTTTTATGTATAAGACGGTCAAGACGTGACGGGAACAATGTAATGAATGTGTAATTGAACTCTGGACAGAGTATTGTTGAGTCGAGCACGTGAGACGTTCGTTGTGAATTATAGCGTATGTTATAGCGCGACTGTTGAAATTAAGTGTATCGCAAAGTTGTGTTCAGAAAGAATAAACCAGTTTTATTGAAGAAAGGACTTGTATCGGTAAAGTTTCTTCGGAAATAATTTTTACGGAAAATTAACTAACGAACGGAGGCGTAACAATATTATTGACTATTTGCAAATAGTAACTATGGAGACGAGGTAATAAAATAAAAATCAAGTCGAGAACAACAACAAAATTTTATAAACGAAAACCTCTCGACGAGCATTGGCTATTATATTATTTCCCTGTCAATGTTCCCATCTTCATTAAAAAGGCGTAAGATGACAAAAATAAGATCTTGATGAATCAATCTATCTACCTATATACTACTGAAACTCTGAGATTGTTTGTTTGTTTGTTTTCTCAGTCAAAAAATCATTCAC
>NW_013668049.1:151523-152219 GCF_000517525.1 Limulus polyphemus | reverse complement strand
ATTGAAATATTTAATTAAATCTTCTCAAAATAAACCTTCATTTTGGTGCAAGATTGAAATTAGCTTTAGTTCTTCCTTTGAATAGTGGGTAACCCAACTGGTCACGGGTTGTCTTGTAAATATTAATAATCTGTGTTTAATTTAAAGAAGCAACAGTCCCGTCCTTCTTAACGTACTGAAAACAAATTACGTTTACCTAAAGCCGAAATTTAAACTGTAACCTTGAACTTCACACAAAAGATTAATTAAGTTAAACATCTTTTTACATACCATGCCCTTTAGATAATTTCAGTGGACAGACTAAAACTGTTTAAACATTTTTTTATGTATATTTCACTGTTGACAACAATATCGCGATCACTTACTCTATTCATATTGTTACGTCTCCGTTTGTTACTTAACTTTCCGTAACTTCGTTCCGACGAAACTTTAGCGACACAAGTCCTTACTTAATAAAACTGGTTTATTCTTTAAGAATAGAACTTTCCGATACACTTAACTTCAACAATCGCGCTAAAACAAAAGCTATAACAACGAACGTGCTCAATAATACTCTCTGACTGCAGATCAATTACTCACTGTCTACACACACATTGTCCCGTCACGTTGTCACCCTCTTATATATACACCTGGAAAAAAGTTAAGCACCCCCATGTTTTTTTCAAGTGATTCAGATTCGACGTTCTTGTGACTGAT
>NW_013668049.1:124318-150539 GCF_000517525.1 Limulus polyphemus | reverse complement strand
ACCACACAAATGTACTTGTTTCCAGCACGAGTTTGGGGCAGCGGAACAGCAATGTCGACGGCTACTCTTTCCATTGGTGCACCAACTTGATATAACTTCATTGGAGCACGTCTTTTATGCTTGGGTTCCCTTTTAGCACAACATGTACTGCATGTTCTGCACCATTCTTCCACGTCTTGCCTCATACCTATCCAGTGAAATCTCTGCCGTAGGTGAATCAATGTCTTCTTAACTCCGAGATGTCCTCCTGTCGGCTGCTGTCAACTGTCCAAGTATTTCCAGTGGTTGTCCCTTCAAGCTCGTTGCCAGATATACAGCTTTCTGTTCCTCTGTCTATCCATTCATCTCTGTCAGTAGCTCAAATTGTGCTCTATATGCTTCTCATGGTGCCTTCCCATCGAATTCCTGTGGCTGCCTTCGCACTGGATCACTCCTATTACTAACATTCATATCTGGGACGTGACTTCTACGGGACTGAATATGTCTGCATTAGGGTTTAGCTGCGGGCTCTGTAAGGGGCTTGCCATTGTCTGGGGCTGATTAAGTCGATGGTTAATGTATCCTCCTTGTGTAAAAGACAACAGATCGTCCTTTAGCGTATCTAATTCGCTTTTAAATTTACTAATGTTTTCCATTTGTACCTCTTGCTATTGTTGTTGATTTTCCTGTAGTTGCTGCTGACTTTCTTCCTGTTTCCTTTCTTGTTCCAGTTGCCACTGCTGTAATCTTTCTTCTTGTTTCTTTTCTTTTTCCTCTAACAACTGCTGTAATCTCTCTTGTTTAATTTCTCGTTCTTCTTGTTTCTTTTCTCGTTCTTCTTGTTTCTTTTGCTGCTCTTGTATTGCTGCCATCAAGTCTGCTAATCTATAGTTTGATTTTCTGCCTCTCGTTTCTTTTTTTTCATCCCATTTCTGACACCAATTTGTTACGTCTCCGTTTGTTAATTAACTTTCCGTAACTTCGTTCCGACGAAACTTTAGCGACACAAGTCCTTACTTAATAAAACTGGTTTATTCTTTCCGAATATACTTTCCGATACACTTATTTTCAACAATCGCGCTAAAACAAACGCTATAACAACAAACGTGCTCAATAATACTCTCTGACTGGAGATCAATTACTCACTGTCTACACACACATTGTCCCGTCACGTTGTCACCCTCTTATATATATACCAGACTACCCTATATCTAGTAATCTCCCGACTATTCCCGAAGGTTCGAGAATTGGCGTGACACTAGTCACGTGACCTCGCTGACGCAACAATATGGATTAGGCACTGCAACAAAAACAGAAAATTACTACAGGGTATCCATAAATTATTGCCCCCAGTAGCACAGTGGTATGTATGCAGATTTACAACGTTAGAAATCGGGTTTCGATACCCACGGTGGGCAGAGCAAAGATAGCCCATTGTGTAGATTTGTGCTTAACTTTAAACAAACAAAAACCATAAATTATCTGACCCATTTAAAATAATAACTTCAAAAATATTATAGATAGAACAGTCTGACTTTATTTAACTTGACCAACAACTGATAAAAATTTTTATTGTCTTAGTATACTTCCACACATGCACGGTTTGTTGCCTCTTGCATACGTTCAACTGTTGTAACAGAAACACTTAGACGTCCAGCTCTCTTTTGTTGTAACACATTGCCGTTTGCTAAGAATTTTTCAAACCAAGCTTTTTGTTTGCTATTTTTGGTTGGTTGGTCTTTTTCATAAATGAGTCTGCAATTTTGTAACACTGACACGATTGATTTGGTGGTGTCGCATGACATTTCAAGAATAGAATCAATTTATGATTCACTGAATTGTGATCCTTCCTCATTTTCCGTGTTAACAGTAAAAGGGTTCCTGATCCACATTTTACTGTTGTCAGTTGGAGGAAAATATTCCTTGAAGCATGATTTTAGCCCCAAACGATGCTTTTAGATTAATGAGGAAATCTCATCTGGAATATTACCTTCTTCATCTTGGTTTTGTAATTCTACTAAAGTAGAGAAAGACTTTTAATTTCTCTTCTTAATTCGATGTACCACAAGTTAATTTTTTTATAGCTGCTTCTATTTTTTCCTGGACTTTGAAAATATTTATGTTAGCACTTTGTAAATTTAGATTTAATGCATTTAAGAAGCCAAAAATGTCACATAAATAGGCCACCTTAATGAAACAATGCAAATTATGAAACTTGTCTCTAAATTCAAATATTGCATCCTTTGCTGGTGGGGGATGTTGCTCTAAAAACAAGATAACTTCATTCTTTATTTCGATGAGTCTTTTTAAGACATTTCCTTTTAATAACCATTGAACTTCACAGTGCAATAGGAGATGCTCATGTTCACTTCCTAATTCTTTGCACAAAGCAGTAAAGATTCTGGAATACAACGAACGAGATTTTCTATTGTTCATGGATTTAACACATTCTTGCATAGTTGAATTCAAAGATAAGGGCATTTTCTTCATAGTTAATGCCTCTCTGTGAATGCCACAATGCACCCATTCACAGTCTGATGCCACTGCTTAGATCGTCTGGAAAACTCCTGTATGGAAACCTGCCATTGAGCGAGTACCATCGGTACTCAATTCAACACATTTTTTCCATTGAATATCACTATGAATTACAAAATTATTGATTAACTTAAAAATTTTGTCAGCCGTTGTTTTTGTTGGAAGTCGTTTACAGAACAATAAATCTTCATGAATTGTGTCCTTATAATCATATCTTACAAAGCACATCAAATTGGCATTATCTGCTATGTCTGTTCTTTCATCCATTTGTAATGAAAAAACTGACTACAGTGAACTTGATGTATAAGAGTTTCTTCAATATTTTTCTCCATATCCACAATTCTATGTTTCACTGTATTATTAGATAGGGAAGTAAATTGAACTGATTTTCTTGTTTTATATAAACACGAGATGTAATTATTTTTACTGCAGGAAGTATAAATGTTTCACCAATAGTATGTGGATAACCTGTCTTGGCTATTAGTTTTGAAATTTCATATGAGGCCATAACCAAGTCTTCATTGGAAGATCTTGTGGAAAAAGTGTCTGAAATTATTTGTTTGGAAAAAAAACCTATTTCATTCTTTTAACTGTGAAAAAAATCTATTGGCTTACTCCGGTATTCTGGATGTCTGGTATCCAAGTAGCATTTCCGTTTCAATGGTTTCATTCTCTCATTTGATAATGTTGAACAACAAAAAACACAAAGTGGCAAGTCATTATTGCTACCACCACTTATAAAACCATACTTCAAATATTCATCACAATACTAACAAGTCCAAGAGGTCTTTGTTTTCTTTTCTTTGATACCAAGATGCACATCAATTAAACGTTTATAATTCGGCCTATTATTTTCACTAACTTCAGTTTCACTAGAACTAGGCTGTAATTGTGCATCACTTGAGGTTTTATTGTGTGATGCATGTTTCTCCAGCCATCTATCCATATTGGAGAGGGGTTTTCTTAAAAATGAACAACTTTTTTTTTTATTTAGTACATACTAAGTCACAAACAATTCTCTCTCTCTACTCAGAACAAACGGACGCTTCTAGCACTGACCACCAGCAACTTGTATTTTGTCTGCTGCCACTTGACGCTTTCAGATGTAAGCCTCAGGTCTCCCATGCCTGTCAATTTCCATTAATAGAGTAAGCAAATTTAACACATTTGGAATAAAATTCCTAAAACTTTTGTGTCGAAGAACTGGTTAACTTGAATGAACAAATGATTCTTTTATGTGAGACAAAATCCCTTCTTTGATCTTACCTGCAGACAGGGGATGATCAGTTTGGACTCAGCAGGGAGACGTGTGGTTTAAATTTACGGCATTTCACAAGAATCTCAAGGTTATCAACACCATAAAACTTATCTTAGGCTCTCTAAATTGCACTAAATGAGAACACATTAATTCTTTATGAAATGAAGGTATAAAGTCAGCCATCAACTTGTGAATTCTATAGTTTCGTAGCCTTAAGTACAAACTTTCACTTTTCCCTCCTGTTATATTACCTTAGTTGAAATACTTAGAAATCCAAGTTAGATGAAATGAAAATTTAAATGACGTATTTGAAAATATTCATTTTATTAGAACGTATTTATATTAACTGGCTTAATTTCATTTTTCTTTAATATACAACAAGGGCTTGGAGAAAGTTTAAAAATGATGGTTGGTAGTGAAAGGGTTAAAATTAATTAATTTAATTTTGCTAGTTTTCTGCAGACTAGCATTTTTTTCATGAACCAAAAAATGAAACCACAGCCAAGGGAACGGGCTTGGAAAAATCAGCGAATGGATTAACGAGATTCCCACTGTCCTTATCTACTATCTAGCAAAACCACAGCCAAGGGAACTGGCTTGGAAAAATTATATAGAGTTGTGACCAATTATTTTGTTTTTTTACTAAAGTTTCTTTTTGAGTTTACTTATTGATTAATTATACTATATGACTAGTTACAGCTTTTACAGTAAGTAAGATTTATTTTTAAAACAGGTACGACATTTTGATCACTGGTGCAATAATTCTCAAATACACAAGTTTTAATAGTAAAGAACATTTTAGTATTTACAACAAAATCCAACAATCTAACAATGTATTTATATTTTAGAATTGATAGTGGTTAGTTATGCATGTACATATCAGTTCACGTGAACTGACAGTTTTGATTAACAAACTGAAAGCATTTGAGATGTGGGTGTACAGAAAGATGATGAAAATATCCTGTATAGACAAGGTAACAAATGAAAAAGTTCTCAGTATGGTGAATTTGAAAAGATATGTTGTACCAATCATCAAGAAGAAAAAGGTAGCATAGTTTGGCCATATGATGAAACAAGACAACATACAGCGAGACCTACTAGAAACTCAGGAGTAAGAGCTGCACTTTAGTGTCCAGAGGATGCTGCCTCACTCTGATTGGCTGCTTCATGGCATGGGGGAGATGCCAGTGGAGTCATCAAAGACGACGAGATCATAGTTCATTTATATATATATATATATGTCTGTGTCTGTGTGTCGTCATTGAATATGAGAAGATCGTAGTTCTAATTTATGTCACAAGGGGCGCATCGCATAGCCGCCATGACAGGAGACCATGATGTGCTAAAAGTCATGTGTTCATCATCATTGAAGATGACGAGGTCATAGTTCATATTTTTGTCACTAGAGTATTTGTGTGTGTGTGATAGGTAGCCATGTTTTCCATGTATTTAATTAAAGACCCGAAAAAAAAGGCTTACTTATACTATAATTAAAACTTACTCAAATGATTAAAGATTTCACTGATATTATTATAATAAAAAATCTGGACACAATAATTCTTTCTAACAATTTATTTTCACAATAAAGATTTTGCAATCTGATCTACATAAAAAGACAAATCTATTAAAGACGTATCAAAACATAAAAACGTTTTACAACAAAATCATGAACAAGCATATCATTACTATCCTTGTGAGATACAAATTTAGATAAGAGCTTTCATTTTGATATGTTTTGACAATGATAATAAGGATAATATATACAATACTGTCTACACACAGATGAATATGGTCATTGCAGTACTTTTTGGTTGAAAGTCCATGTTTGACAATTATTTTTGATGAATTTTCTAGTGTTGAGATTATGTGGAGGTAGTCCTAATGAATCAAAATATTTTTCTTTTTCATTTTGACAAAATATATACAAACCCAGTGGCTACCAGGTTTATGACTAGGATCCACATTGACAATGTATACTTGTTTTTCTGCCTTGTCTGGTAGTTGGTCACTGGCAAATACACCTCCAAACGTTTTTCTCGTACACGAATCCCGTGAGAGTATTGAATAAATTTCCAATGTATTCATATCTTCTTAGCTATCTGTTATGATGTTTCTAGACTGAATGATTTCTAAAATTGACTGAAATTCTGAATATGCTAGAATATTTATAGTGTTGAATAAAGCACTACCAAAACATATTTAAATTCGTAAATTTCCCTGTCTCACCAAGTTAAAGTGAGAATCTCCAGCAGATAGATCAGGTGTAAGATCAAAGGTAAAGAGAGTATATCCTCCTGAGTCTTTGTCATATCCTATGCCAATTCCTTGATCTTGAAATTGTATTCCAGTTCCACTAAATACTGTTTTGTAGATTCATGCATACAGCTCAGCTTCAAAATCTGACTCTAAAGGTCGAGTGGGAACCTGTTTTCCATCCATGTTGATTGCCAGGAAATTGATATCGTAATGTTTGAAATTGTCTGGATTTTTCTTCCAAGAGCCATTAAGTGCATCATTATCAACACATTCTATAATAAGATGTGAAGGTATTTGACCTAAAAATCATTATCAATGGATGCTTGTAAGTTTCTCTGTGGAATTTAAAACGATTTACACATTATATATTTCAAAGGATATTTAACTGTCCCTTTCTGAAATGGTTTAGCATGTGACACAATGACTGATCTTGACTTTCCTAGCATAGATAGAAACGTGTTGTAATACAATTTTGAATCCTGATTCATCAACTGACATAATACAAAATGAATCTTTACTTCTTATGAGTCAGAGTTTTAAACTTATACCATTAGGCAAGAACTTGTTTTGCAAAAATATGTCTGAATATAAATGGCCAATCATGTCAACTAATTGGCTACCACATGTATCTATATGTTGATTATTGATATTGATTCCATTCTTCTATCATCATTAAAATCTAGATCATTAAAATTGCTTACTGTGTCTTTTATCCACATGGATGATGTCAAATGACTTCTCTTAGCTTCACCATTATAACTTAGTAAAGTTTTTTTGTAGGCCTTATATGCATAAATGTTGTAAGGGGAAGAAATGAGTTTATCATTAAGGTATACATCTACTTGAGAAAACAGAGAATGAAGTAGCAAATTGACAGGTGCAGAGGTATCTTCATCCTTTTTTATATTGGTACCATCAGGCTTGACAATCTTTGCCTTTACATGAAGATACAATTGGTCAAGATCTAAATATTCATCTCCTGATCCCGATATTGAAAATTCTATTGGTCCTCTGTCGGTCACTGAGGATAGAGGAATATATTCAGTCCACTGACCTTCCTCAATTATTGTTTGTGTGGGAGGGAGAAAAAATAAGTCCAGCTCAGACTTTGTACACTGACACGACTTTTCAAGTAGTAGGAGAGTCATGGTTACCTGCCAAAAAAGTCTTGAGTTCATGTTCTTTGTCTCTTAGCTTTAGATGTTCTGAGCAATGAACCTTTCTGTTTCTTCTTTTTATTATGTAGAACTTCTCTAGCTAGATTCTGAGCTCCTTGTATAGCACGTCATTTTCCAGCATTGATAAATGGTTTTCCTTGTGTGACATCTGATGTTAAATTCATACCTGAATTAAATGCCTGTTTTCCTAAAGCTGATGCACACTTTTTTCAGAAATGGTATTGCCAAACGAAACAAGTTACTCAAAACATCTCCCAATCCATGACCTTGCTGCTATGGACTTCCTGCAAAATATGGTAATCCATTCCCCCTGGTAATTGTAATATGTGTCATTAACCCACTGGTCTTTATTGTAAGGAACTCTCATGACGACAATGAGAGTGAAGCATAATGATGACTCTTCCATGTTCAAATGATATAAACTGACCCATGTCATCCTTTATATTTATCTCAATATTCTGAAATATCTTTTTAGACACAGTTCTGTAATGAGGTTTTGTAAATGTTTCAGTAATCATGTCCCCATCCTGACCTTTAACTTGAATGATTTGTAACAGTGGCACACGTGCATCACTAACAATACTAGGTTCCACAATACCTGAATAAATATAAAATCCTCCATGCATATTAACAGTATATGGAGCAATAGTGGGTTCAGATATTATATGATTATTTTCAAAGTATTATAGATAGTACAGGATCAAATAAGATAAAGTATCCTCCCTTCATATTGAAACTTACTTTTTTGTGAATGAGTCATAATCAAATACAGGATATATGTCGAATTCATAGGTTAACTCGTCTAATTTGTTTAGTATTCTAATTCAATCTTTAGGCACTTTGTAATGACCAGGTCTAATTTAATAATTTTATTGTGACCATCACTGGCAGATAATAAATTGATCCAGCCTGTACCATCAGGTACATTATGCCAACTATGTGGATACTGTAGTTCGGCTAAAGCAACTTCCCATGATTCTTCAAGATTGATAGATCTAGGAAGATGTGTGATATAGTTTGTCAGAGTATTATTAGCAAAATAATTCATAGAACTGTTACTAGGTAATGTCACATACAACAGATCCATGTTGAATAATGAGAATAATATTATGCATAACAATTTATGACGGCAAGTGATTCAGATCTGCTTGAGGGATCCAACTATTAAATTTATCAGGATATCCTTTCCCTGCCCCCTTCATATAATATTTCTTCTACAGCATAGACGTCATCAAGCGATTTTATAACTCTTTGTAGTTCTGATTCGTAAAATGTTTCATTTAATTTTTCTCCAAGATAGTCTTGCAGTTTATAAACTGGTGGATTTCTCTTTACTCTCTGATAAATTGTAAATATTTCACCTGTCCATCCAGGCATATAAACCTCTTTAAACTGACGTTTCACTTTACTAATACGTACCGAAATTTTACTTTTGTGGGTGTTTTGTAAAGTGTTTTCTATACAACAGACTGATTAGAGTAATTAACATCTATTTTAATACTGCAATGATACGACTCATTACAGGCACTGACCAGATGTTTGAATACAGTGATATATTTATAAGTTCCACGATTTGTAAAGTTGCGCCACATTTTAGTTTTAAGAGTGTGATTAAACCTTTCTTCTATAGATGCTTTTGTTTCATTATGTATAATAAATAAATGAATGTATTATTTCCATGTTGCCAGCATGAGTTTGAAGTTTACAAGGTTTTAGACCCTGATTTAAAATCTATTTGAAAGATTTTGCAAGAATTGCACCTTTCTTATCCTTGAGTGGAACAACCCATGCATATTTAGAAAACACTCGATAGACGTGAGTAAATACTTAAACTGATTGTTATATTGACTTAGGTTAGAGAGATCCACCAAATCAGCCTGCCATTGTTTGTCAATTCCTGAAACAATAACTCTGTTTCTCGAAAACTTGTATTTCACTGGTTTGTGTAAAGCGTATGTATCTTGTAGAATTAACGAGTCTTTAATCTGTTTTAGACTTACATTTTTACCTAGTACTTTTACAGATCTATATAAAGGCTGTACGCCACCAAAGTAAGCAGGATGTGTAGGGTTATAATATATAGATTGCAGAGTTTTGTTAGACATTATTTTCTATATAATCTATTAATTAATTTTTTACCAGTATATCTGTTTCTAACAGTTATAGTAATTTGACGTTTACAACATACGATGTTAATTCTTAGACGAATCAATATATCACTAATCTTAAAAAGTTGACAACAGCCCATGACGACAGTAAAGACACAAATGACAAATTACAATAATATTTTATTAAATATGATCCCATCTAGATACAGCATGTTTAGGTCTTTTTCACGTGTATCATGTTTCATATACTTCCATCTGTCTACATTTCCAACAACTTCTTGAGGAATATTCATATTTGATAATCGTTCTGCAAGTTCTTTCCATCCTGTAGGGTTAACTTTTTTCATTTTTGTAGCACGTCATTGATTAGATCGATTATGTTACTGTTTGGGACAGATCTTCCACTAATCACTAATTCTCCACAATCATTCCACGTTAGACCCCCACTGGAACATATCAAGTTTAATAGAATTTCACCTTTCTTCTTATATTTCTGAGGATCACTGTCAACGATTTCTGAATTTTCATGAGTCGGCGATTCCATTCTTATTTTAACAGCTTCCATGGCTTGTGAATGGAAGGTTTGATGATGTTGTTGTAGTTGGTTTAACGTACTTGCTTTATCATCTAAGGGTAAGTATCATTTTGTATGACTGACTTCATATCATTATCTATAGAGTTTAATATTATATGCACAGGCCTTTCATAAACTTTGGATTGATAAAGAGAATGTACTAGTTCTTCAGGAATGAGAACCATTCGTTTTGCCATATTTTTAGATTCCAGCAGCTTCACCAATAGCCTGTCCTGCCAAACCACCAAATAATGAAAGTATTGGTGCTACAAGTAATAGTAAAAATCCTCCTTTCTGTATCAGTAACTTTCTTTTTTGTTTAACAGATGTTTTCCTGACAGCCAACTCTCTCAATAATGATCTGTATCGTTTAAGTTTATGTTTTTGTATGGTCGTCATGGGGACATTACCCTTTAAAAATTTAAAGCACATTCACAAATACTCAAGATAAAGTCATTTTTAGCTCCGGCAAATATTCGTTTAATCTATTTACGTGTAGCTTTAGGTAATGCACGGAGCAATTATTGATGTTGTTTAATTCTAAGTGTCATGATGAATAAATGAAAAAGAGACTGTGAGTACAACATATAAATATTGTTTATTGATACATCCATTTAAATAAAACATCAACTTTCTTCACACTACAGTGATAATTGTTAATATGAAATGAACATGACAGAGTAGATTTTCGAAGTTGATTAATCTTGGGGCATCCAAACAATTCCAGATTGTAGCAAGTAATTTTCAACAGACCTGTCAATATTTCGGCTTTCTCTCTCCCATTTGTATAAACGATTGTAAAGTTCTCTCTCAACAGTTTAGCCACACTCCACACGTAGGAATAGTCGATATTTCCAGATTTCCATGGAATACTATGAATGTGCCGCGTGACCCAATTACACTGACGATGACTAACATCTGAAAGATATTTACTTGAAAGTGGTTGCTTAAACAAAAACACGTTTATATATCCAGTGACTAAACATTTGAATGCAAGTTCCTTAATTACGTATGGCTTATTCTTCAGATAAAACCCTTCTACTTCTACTACAGTTGCTGTCATGATGATAAATGAATATATTTTCAGTTAAATAATATTTTTAACTTACTCTGGTACATACACTATAACGCTCCCCAGTGGCACGGCAGTATGTCTGCGGACTTACAATGCTGGAATCCGGATTTCGATACCCGTGGTGGGCAGAGCACAGATAGCCAATTGTGTAGCTTTGTGCTTAATTAAAAACAAACATATACTATAACTTTATCTTCAGGAAAAAGTCTGGTCATCAAACGGATCTGTTCAGGCGTTTGAGGTTTCAAATCAATGAGTAAGTAACCATATGGCTGTCTCGTTGCATCTTGATAAGCTTCTTCAAAATATTTGATATGTGATGGGAACGTTTGTCTTGCTAAAACGTTCAACTGAGATTTGTCTCTGACATTTTTGAACAGAATAATATATTGAGAATTTAAACTAATATTACGCATTTCTCTACCCTAATGAAATATATTCTGTACAATATAAAATACTGATAAATTTAAATGGTGACTTCCACGTGTAAAAAGTTGAGACACTCGTTTAGTTTCTCCACTTTCACTCATAAGATCATCAATGATAAAAAGATTTGGTGTATCAGAATGTAAATAATCATGAAAATTTTCAGGTAAGCCTTCGACAAATTGAATACTAGGAACATTTTGCATTCTTTTTGTATAAAACGGTTGAAATTCACCATAAAACCATACAATGTTTTCAGGAATAGGCATGGCCAGGTGGTTAGGGCGCTCGACTCGCAATCTGCGGGTCGCGGGTTCGAATCTCCATCACACCAAACATCTTCGCCCTTTCATCCGTGGGGGCGTTATAATGTGACGGTCAATCCCACTGTTCGTTGGTAAAAGAGTAGCCCAAGAGTTGGCGGTGGGTGGTGATGACTAGCTGTCTTCCCTCTAGTCTTACACTGCTAAATTAGGGACGGCTAGCGCAGTTAGCCCTCGCGTAGCTTTGCGCGAAATTCAAAACAAACAAATAAACTTACAAACTGTGATTTACCACTTCCTGTCGGACCTGACACTAAACATGTAAAATGGTGTAGTAGACGGCTGTCTATCTCAAACTCTAATGAGAAAAAAAGAAAAAGAAATATGATTCACCTTATATAATTCATGTTTGAGTTATATAAGAGAGAACTTGAGAACCACCCTCAACGCCCTGCACATGCCCTCTTTTTTGGTCCATAGACCATGGTGAGGAGTTAGTTCCATGTGATGCGAAAATCAGTATCCATATAGAAGGGTGTTGAAGTCTGGAAGGATGTGTCATTTAATTTAAACAGGGTGATAATTCTTCTTTTTTTTTGTTGTAAATCGTCTGAGTCTTCAAGTCTCTGCAAATCTTCATGGGATTAGTAACTGTTATAGAAAGCTGAAAATCGCTGAATATATCAATCATCATATATTTCATTGATTAAAAATTTAACTTTTCACCATTGGTAAAATTAAGAGTAAATGCTCTGATTTTTCAGCATGACCTTCCAGCGTTGCGTAAATAACCGCAGTTTTTGAACCACCGCTGCCCCACGATGTTATATAGTGTCCGTCCAGCTCATCTGTAAATTCTCAAAAATAATCTCCGAAAGGAGGATAATTAGATCCATCTGAAATGTATATAATACTGTCTGTATCATAATACAAAACAAACAAACCTAACTTTTCTAAAGTACTGTATAGTTTCAGACGAGCATGTGTCAGAATGATGCCTAAAATATGTTGGTTTGATCTTTTTGGGGCAGATATTCATGTCTGTGTTTCTAATGAAAGACTATAACGTCATCATTAATTACTGTAACATCTGTTACAGTTTTTGGTGTTATCATTCATTAACAAGTGATATTCTTTAACAGATGTTACGTAGGGAAGCTGCGATTTGTCCTCAGACATACCCCAACGACCCCCAGAAATAATTAAGACATAGTTTTGCAACTGACCTTCTGCCTGGATTAAATTCTATGTTTTCAGGGGTCAGTCGCACTATTTCCTTTTCAGCATACTGTTGAATATATCCTTGTTTTGCCTCTTATGTAACACAGTGTGTGGGCTATTCTGAACTTTCCTGTTTTAATTTTAGAAATTTGTAAATATAATCTTTAAATAGTTTTGTGGATCTTTTAGGGAAATGGTAAATTTCATAAATTTGTATTATCTTATAATTACATTTGACTACTTTTTTACACCCCATCGGTAACCCATGTGTCGATAAAAGCTCTCTCATCATCCGAGTAATTACACGGTGGTGGTATTATTAATTCAACACACGTTTTACAGAGCAGGAGAGTCAATTTCCCTTTACTTCTCAGAAGTAATACAGGATGATAAAGTTTCCTTGGGGCTAAAACTTTACATTTTACGAATCTGAAATAGTTATTTAATGCAGAAATATTTGTCGTTATAATTATATGATGTCCTACAAGATATTCGCAATATTTATGGATATAAAGAAGTGAAATCTACATACTTGATTTTTTCAATTTATAAAAGTCCTGGTGGCATTAACCCTTCCTCCATAGAAGAAGTCTCGTACGTCCAAGTGGAGAACTACGGTGTGATCTCCAAGGAAGTTCATTAAATCATTATTATTTGTTTTCAGTCTCTTAAATTCATGCTCCCATATTGTTACGACTTTGTATCTTAGATCTTCCTATGGTTTTTGTCTATCAATAATACGGTTTCTTATAAACTACATAGATCTATTTAAAACACCATTTTTTGTGAGAATCGTAACATTTATCACAGCTATGATAATAGCATCCATAAAACTCATAGATGGTATTTTGTTCTTTACAGAAACCGTCAACTCTATAGTTCAGGATTTTTCTCACCGCCATTAAGTGCATGTTGAATCTTTATACCCTCAGGTTTTTGTATATAGTCTAACCATTGAATACTTACTTGACTGTAGTTGTTTGTTGTATAATATCCATGGATTGGTATTAGAGCTATTGACTGTGGTGCTATAAACTTACTTCTGTAGACAGACATGCACACAGCAGCAATCGTTGTATACTTAAATGGGTCTACATCACAGATTGTGAAAAACTCATCCCTGAACTGGATACAGCACCATCGTAGTATATCTACATCTGATCAACAGTATCTAAAGAAAAATAAAGAATATTAAGCATAATATTAAACAATGGCAAAGCATAATGAGAATCAATAGTGTTGTTTTTAACAATCACTTTCATGAAAACAGCAAAATATAATTGATAAGAATTAAGGATAACAGTTTTTCTTACTCATACATCTCTTCTTGGAAATCAAAGATGTATACTTCTTCTCATCGCTGACATTGCCAATCCAGGAACTTTTGTCTTACGGATGCTGACATCGTGTTGGAAGAGTAAAAAATTGGCATCCAGGATAGGTCCTCGATATTCTTGATTGGGTTTGATATTAAAAAGATGACAGAAATATCCTTTCTGGAGTTCTTCTAATCCAAATGTTTTTGGAAACAATGATAAAGACATTAGCATAAAATTTTAACTGTCAATTACCCTTATTCCGAGACTTTTGACTGTCATAATCATAATTTTTCCGCCGTTTACAATAATCTCGGGTTTTATCCATTGATGAATAAGATAATTCATTATAAAGTGACTGTCAAAACCTTTCATACTATGTGCTATAGCTGTATAATTCTTATGTTCTTTCGAAAATAAGAATTTACCGAATTCGTCACATAAATTATATCCTTTGAAAGCTGTTTCCTTACCATTAAAATCATGGACCACACAGTAGTTTACCTCGTAAATTCCTGTTTCCTGATCTGTCTCAAAATAAAGATAAAAATATTTATTTGAAGGGTCTTTGACATTTTTGTCCTGGAGAAAACATAAATGGTTGTTTAAGGCATATGATTTACATCCTACACAAATGTATTCGCCACAACAATGAAATTCGGGATTACGTTTCTTTCTGTCAATAATGATAAAACAATTCTTGCACTGATAAAATTTGTCACACAAAGATTTCGTTTGTGTATCATTCATTGATTTATGTCGATTGGAACATTCTACAGATTTACAAAATCTGTTACAATTAGATTGACCATACACACATTCATTACTATAATAATCACCACCCACCGCCAACTCTTTTACATTATAAAGCCCCCACGGCTGAAAGGGCGAGCATGTTTGGTGGCACGGGGATTCGAACCCGCGACCCGCAGACTGCGAGTCGAGTGCCCTAACCACCTGGCCATGCCGGGCCTTGTGGGATTGTATGACTTTATTAATAAAGCTTTTCTAATTTTTCTTCTGTTAATGTTAGGTAGTTGTTTTAGTACTATGACATTCTGTTCAGAAAAACTGTGTTTTTATTCATATGATCATGGACGTGGGAAGAGGTTTTTGGTGTTCTTTTAATCTGATCTCCAAGTTACATCCTGTTTCATCTTAAAGACATAGACAAAAGGCATTTAATAAACAATCAAACTCAAACACTCCACAAAATAAAGGAAACCTAATCCTTTACACAATCGCATACATAGAAAATATTAGCATACTTCTATCAGAAATTTCAAAAAGACTAGCTCGTAAATATAATGCCTAGATTCGTTTTCACCTCTGGAATGAAAATTAAAACATGCTAATAGAATTATACAATGAGCTCACCCCACCAGGAAACATTTACAACATAGAGTGTAACAATTGTCCAGTCTTTTACATAGGCGAAACATGACATAACTTGAAGATCAAATTATAAGAACACAAAAAAAAACCTTCCCATGTTCATGAGTATATGAATTCCTAGACTTATGCAAATATTTTCCATAGTTGTTTATGTATATTAATTTTTTTTCAGTTTAACCACAAATAAATAATCTGTCAATTCCCGTGAAATGATATGTACATGCATAACTAACTACTATCAATTCTAGAATATAAAAACATTGTTAGATTGTTGAATGTTGCTTTAAGTATTAAAACATCTTTACCATTAAAACTTATGTACTTGAGAATGATTCACCAGTGATCAAAATGTTGTATCTGTTCTAAAAACAAAAACTTTCTTACTGTAAAAGCTGTAACTTGTAATATAATATTTTTATGACAGCGGAAGTCACGTGACGCTAGTAACACGTCATGAGATTCTCGAAGGATCTTGACTTTTCCTGGCAATTCTAGTCTTTTCTAGGCACCCTCTATTTTATTATATAAGCCCGGCAAATAAAGCGGAGAGATAATTGCAGATAGACAGATAATTGAGTGAAGTGAGCAGTAGTGACCGTAAGTAAATTGCGTGAATCGTTGTGAATTATAGCGTGTGTTCAAGTTAAAGTGACTGTGGAAATTCTGTGTATTTCAAATTTGTATTGTGAGAGAATAAACTAGTTTTATTTAAGAAAGGACTTGTATCGCTGAAGTTCCTCAGGAAGAATTTATACCGGAAATTAACAAACGACCAGAGACGTAACAATATTTTATTTTATATTTTCTTTATCAGTTGGGCATTTAAACCTTAAATGCTATTTTATTTCCAAGTGAGTCTGATGGAAAATAAATGTGCTAATTTTCATAATTGGAGATAAATTTGGCATTTAAGGTTTAAATGTCCAATAGATAAGGTAAAACGCAAAATGAAATAGCGACTTTTCAGCAGTATGAGTTAATTCAAAGTTTTGTTTTAACATTATGCACTTTCATCTCTACTGAAGAACGTTCAGGTTTAGAGCAGCTTTCTGATTGTCAATAAATTTGATTGTCATTGAGTGGTGTATTGGTATATGTTTATAATTAAATCAAAAATAAACAAATTATCCTTTGTATCTTTAATTAAGTGATTGTAGTATAGTCCTTGTTATCATGGATTAATTAAAAGCCTTTTTCAGTCTTGAAAACCTATAAAGTCTGCAACAAACTGGCACAAAATATATTGAAAATTTGACATTCTTACTTAGTTTTGTAATATTTTAGACCGAAAAATGATAAAAACAAGATTTAAATAAAGACAATTAAGTAAACTGGTATATTGGAAAGGTAGCATCGGGATTCGTTATAGATTTCGGCTGTTACATACAGACCTAAGGTAATTATCCAGTTTTACAAAAAACACATTTCCTGCCATTTAATATAGAAGTGTGAGAAATGAAATGTTGGTTGTATATTTTCAGATAATCGTTGTAGGTTTTTAGACAGATAGTTTCAGTATAAAATATTGTGACGTTATATAAAAGTGTCATTAATTACAAAAGTAGGCCTTTAAGAAGTTGTGCCTAACCTTCAGTTAAAATACAACATAATATATTAGTTGAACAACTGGCAATAAATATATTCTCAATTCGTTTTAGATAGGATTATAATCGTTTACACATATCAATATATTAATTAATCCTGCAACATCTGTTATTTGTTTTTAAACTTTGAATCCGCGATATCATTGATGTTAGTATTAACTAGTGCTCGAATGTCTGACTAGCTGGTTTTAAGTAATTTTAATTGATATTCCCGACATCGAATGCAATAAATAGTTTCAAAATATTTGATAACTTGTTTTTACAATGTTGAATGGATAACATTATGGCCTAGTTAGTGTACTGCCGAAACATCCGGGTCTCGCAGTCCATAATTATGAACTACTGACCAGAGGAAGGAATACCAGCCAATAGCTCCTGCTACCACAAATGTTTTCTTGGGCTTTTTGAATTGAATAATGGGATTTACTGTATCTCTTATAACACGCTCATAAGTAAAATTACGGAAAATGTTTAGTCGCATCACGTCTCGAACCCCGGATCCTTACATCCACAGTCTTACACGCTTACCACTTGTCTATATTCGATCGCGATTTTTTTAGCAATTTTACTTATTTTTGATTATATGTGTTATTAGAACTAAGTCTGCTTTGCTATTGGAAAAACCATAAGTTGCTCAGAAAATTCCACCACTCCCTATGAGCTTGTAAAGTGACTGATTAAAAGACTTTCGTCAAGAACCTTTCAAGGTATCTGTCAAGTCAGCTATTACAATTATATCTTTATTCTTGAGAAATAAAACTGATTACGTATAAAACAAAACTAAGGTCAATAGAGAAAACAATAAATCTGTTTGCCACTTATATATTTATGAACTAATAAGAATGGTAATCGGACACAAAGTTGTTTGGAAAGACAAAAGGTAAATATACAGTTTTTATTGATGTGTCCCGAAGATTTTGCAGCTTTCGATCTTGAGTCATCTGATGAAATACATCAGATACACAAACCCTGATACGAAAAGGAGATGTGGTGATATCTATCTAAACTAAATATCACCTCACTCAGCAGTTTCTTTTCACGATAGTTAATTTTTTTTGCGATGTTAAAATATATGACAAATCTTGAATGACCATATTTGAATAAAGAGCATATTTTTAGACGTGTTTTTATCTGCTAAAGTGTTTAAAGTTTCCTTTTCATGTATTTTTCAACTTTCATTAGCATTTTCCACCCTTATATACTTAGATCTTTACTACATATTATAATACGTTTATTTATATTCATAAGAGCTAAAGAAATAATACAGCAAATACTTTTTCTTCTTATTGTTATTACAGCCCTAACAATAGCTTTTATACTGCATTTCGTGAACTCCAACATGTTTCATATTATCACAGATCAGTTTGTTTTATAACCTGACGTAACTGTAGAGTCAGAATATGTTACAATTACAATTTTAGATAGACTGAAGAAATATGTAGATAAGCGTCCAGGCAAACGGCCCTTTCCTTGAGGACATGTAGGTCCAATGCCTTTGTGAATTTTGATGTGGGGGAAACTGGAGCACCCAACGAAAACCCATTTCCACAGGAAAAATGCTGACTATTCTATTTGCCTTGTGCCAAGGCTGTAAAGTAAGACATGAGTGTTAGGTAAGATACCATGAACATAACTAAAATATTGTGTAATATAATTCTAATTCTTCTTACATTTTCCTTTGCAATAGATATTGTAGAGTGATATGTATTAGAAGGAGTGCTTGTAATTTTGTGTAGTGAAGAGGTGAGTTCGTTTCTTTTTTCTACTTTGTGGTAATAATTGTTGGCGAGCTTAGTTAGTCTGTCTCTTAGTTGGGGTAGGCTACATGTTTTATGCAGGTTTACAGGAGTGAAACTCGGAAGCCTTAGAGCTAATCTGATTGTTCTATTTTGTGATGATTATAGTTTATACATGTTACTGTTCTACATGTATGTTATCTGACAGCCATACTCAATGAGAGGGCATATAAATGTTTTGTATATTTTGTGTGTTGTAGCAGAAGTACAACCTGTGATTCGTTGGGTTGAGTTTAAGTCGTCAGTTGTTACACCAATCCATGATAATGTTTAGTGATTTTTGAAGTGGTTCCTGCGATTAATGGATTTCTCGATATTCTCCAAACTGCGATGTCGTAGTAGGTGTGGGTTAGGTCGGAGGTATCATCTAAAAATAATGTATAGAAGTAACGAAAGGACTGAGGCTGTGACGTTAAAATCATTTGGATAACGTGTTGTTTATTTTTACTTGAGCATTTCTGTTGGTCAGGAAGTTGGATATCCATCTTATGATAGTTTCATTGATATCCATCTTATGATAGTTTCATTGATATCCATCTTATTGTAGTTTCATTGATATTCGTTAATTTTAATTTGTATTTAATGGCGTTGTGTCAAACACTGTAAAATGCTTTTTGCATGTAAGAATACTTCTATAGTTTCTTGATTATTGTTAAATTATTTGTAAACAGATTCTGTTTGGTGGGTAAAATGGTCTATTGCTTGTCTTTTCTTCCAGGATGAGTTTTGGATGGTTGATAGGAGATTATTGGTTTCACAGAAGAAAATGAGTCTGTCTGTTTGTGATTAATTTTTTTATTAGCTTTCCTAGACAGTTTAACAAACTAAAGGGTCAGAAATTATCTGAATTAGATCTATTGGCTGTTTTTTTTTTTTGGAATTACTGTGATTATTGCTTTCTTCCATTTGTCAGGGTAATAGCCAGTTAGAAGTGATAGGTTTATTATATTCGTAAGGTGTATGAGGAGTGGGTGTGAGGCTTTTTTATGGATTATGTTCCTTATCCCGTCATGTCTGGGAGCTGTGTTTTTATGTTGATTTGTAGCTCCCCGAGAGTGGCTTTCCTGTTGAGCACATCTGTAGATCTGATAGTGTGTTATCATGTGTGTTATTGGCTGGAAAGCTTGGGTTGAAGAGTGTGTGGTTTTGAGTTGATTAATTATTTACATACGTATGATTTTGTGAGTTGAACTCTGGAGAATGTAGATACTAAAGGATGATTCGTAAAAGTCGGCAAGTAAATTAGCTTTATCGATGCCAACCTTGGCTGTAATATTATTGTGTGTTACAGTGCGTTAATATTTTTGTTTGATGTTATGGATTTAAATTTTTTCCAGAATTCTTTGGGTTTGTTATTTGTGTTATATAAACTGTTGTTACAAAAATCTAGTCGATTATTTTCTTTGAGTGTTTGATGTTACGTTTTATTCTAGCATGTAATTCTATTAATTTGAATTTTGAGGTTTGTATCGCGTGTTATGTAGTGTTATCCTCTGAAACATCTACGTTCTATAATTAATGCATGTATTTCTGAAGTAATGTCCAGTGATTACTTTTGTATCCTCTTGAGGCTGCGGGAGTAGTGTTTATTGTAATTTTGTGTAACTTGCTCTATGTGTATGTAAAGTTCATGTTTATTTTCTATATTGGTGATTAGTGATGGAAGGTATAGGCGTCAAGCAATGCGTTGAACACCTGCCAGTCGGTTCTGGTGAAGTTCTGTATACTGGTGGGAGATCTGGTGATGTGTGTGTAGGTATCGCTTGATAGTTCCTGGTGTACAGTGAAGTTGCTGTTTTTGTCAAGAAAGAGAAGAAAAGACTATCGTGAGACCTAGTACACCGTATATGTCTGTGGTTGAATTACAGTCTGTTGGTGTAGAGTCGTTAATTTCATGCATATTATTATTTTCTTGGAGATCGTGTATTATCTTTCCTCTCTGTGTGGTGTACAGTAACTGTGAGTCTTTATGTGGACGTTTGCGTTGCCCATGATTATGGGTTGTGGTTTTCTGGTCATACATTATTCTAGGTAGTTTGTATCTATGTTTTAGATGGTGCACGGTATGTTGCTATTGTAGGTATTGTCGTTGAATTGTTTAGATGAAGTTGTTTTTGAAAAATAAAGCAATGCATCTGTTAGTTTGTGCGTATGAGAGGGAGTAAGACTTAAATCCAGGGATATTTATATTTTGGCTTTCCTTGTCAAGTGTTTCAGATATTATTATGATGTCAGGTTCGACCTGTATGTTCACTCTATTGATTACAAGTTTCTTTGTTTGAAGATAACCTTGGCAGTTGATATGTAATAGTTTTAATATGTTGAATTTTGTGCTTGTTGTGTTCGCTGTTGAATTCTCAGTGAAATGCGGTGTGGTTTAAGGTTTGGAATATGAAAATATCGTTTAGCTGTTGTGCAGACATGTTGTATTAGTTTCTGACGTGTTGTGACTGGTGGAAGTTCGCAAAGTTCGACGAAAAGAGATAGTAGGTTTACTGTGTATTATCTGGTGTTTATATTGTCAGAGTTGTGAGTGTTATAATAGCTTGCTGTTTCACCATTTACAATGATGGCATATGTGGTTGTGTTGCTGTTAGTGTGGGATGGGGCAGTGAATGATGTGGAGGTCGCTTGACTGGGTAGCACCTGAATGTTTATGTAGTTCGTGTGATGCTGGATTTGAATCATGTGATGTTTGTAATAGTGACGGGCGCTGTTGCTAGGGTAGAGGTGGGTATTGCATGTTGAATGGTGGTATTTATGTTTCTGTACAGCACTTTTTTCCTAATGAATTGGAACTTGGGAAACGCTCTAAAACTTGCTGCGTTAGGGCCTTGGCAATTAGCGCAGTGAACGTGTACTCTAGCGTTGGGGCAGTTTGTTACTTTGTGTTGTCCAGCGCATCTAACACATGTAGGGGAGCAGTACATTATGTTTTGCTGTGCCCAAACTTCTGACAATTAAAGCACTGTTGAATTTGTTTGGCCTATGTTTTTGCTGGTTCAGTGTGGATTTTTGAAAAATAGTGAGCAGCCATCTCTTAAGAGGTTCCTTTGTTTCTACTGTTACTTTAACTAATAGTGTTTTTTGTTTAGTTTTAAGTGAGATTATTCTCTCAATTTTTATGTGTGTGTAGCCGAGTGTTTTAAATTCGTCAGCTATTTCATTGTCTTCGATGTCGAAAGCTGTGTTTGGCCAGTAAGCTAATAAATGTGCGTAGTTTTGGGGGATATTGCACTTAATCAATAGCCCTCATTTTGGTAAACGTCTGACTTCTTTGAATGTCATGTGTGAGAACATCTTTCTAAGTTCAGCGGCAGTTTGTGGCAGTCTTAGTGGGTGTATTATTTATCGATGTTCTTGCTAGTTGTGGCTGTCATGTTTCGTATATTGTCATTAACTGTTTCATGTGTGGTTTGTTCAAACTTAATATTAGTGTTAGCGTTATTGGAAATATTTTCACTGACCAGCACAATCTTTTACTTACTTTTCTTTTTCACCGTAGTGAAACCCTCCTCGTCGATTGTTTGAGACGGTTGGGGGTTGGATTCAGATGAAGAGTCGATATCCGTGTGGTCATTTGTCGTGGAATGGTCTGAGGCGATGTCCTCAGCAATTTCCAAAAATGTGGTAGGTTCCTCCACTGTCATGGATGGGCCCACAGATCTGGTTGCCACGCCAGATTTTCCTTTAACTGGTGTCTTTGTGGTAATCGTTTCTCTTGTCCTTATAAGGACTGAGGGTAATTCCTCCTAAAAAACGAGAAGGTAAAATGTTTAAGTAAAACTTAATATTAACCTAGACTTGTTGTCTCTAGCGAAGCAGCCGTAAATACCCAAAACAATTAAAACTGTCGTAACCAGCTGGACCAGTTTTCTATTTCCAGATAGCAGCATGCTTGAAACTCCATTTCAACCCCTAACCAAACTCCCTACGTCTTGTGAGTGAGGCACTTGTTACTCGAAGTTGGTATATTCTTCTATCTCACAACTTTATTCAAAGTTTTGTTTCTAAAGAAAAATGAAATTGGTATAAACTATCTATAGGAGTAAAGCAAAACTACCTCAAAGTCATTATCACTATCAGAAACGACCAATATTATATTATATATATTTATTAAACAACTTGTGTTAAGAGTATACCGAAGACGATTAACTACCGCTTACAATATCATGTTGAATTAAGATTCAGGAAAATTAATTGAAACATTTAAAACACAGTTTTAAAGTACTACATTTTGTTGTTTGATTAGTGTAAGTACGATATCCTGGAGTATCAACAACATAAAGTACTACATTTTGTTGTTTGATTAGTGTAAGTACGATATCCTGGAGTATCAACAACATAAAGTACTACATTTTGTTGTTTGATTAGTGTAAGTACGATATCCTGGAGTATCAACAACATAAAGTACTACATTTTGTTGTTTGATTAGTGTAAGTACGATATCCTGGAGTATCAACAACATAAAGTACTACATTTTGTTGTTTGATTAGTGTAAGTACGATATCCTGGAGTATCAACAACACAAAGTGCTACATTTTGTTGTTTGATTAGTGTAAGTACGATATCCTGGAGTATCAACATAAAGTACTACATGTTGTTGTTTGATTAGTGTAAGTACGATATCCTGGAATACCAACAACATAAAGTACTACATTTTGTTGTTTGATTAGTGTAAGTACGATATCCTGGAGTATCAACAACACAAAGTGCTACATTTTGTTGTTTGATTAGTGTAAGTACGATATCCTGGAATACCAACAACATAAAGTACTACATTTTGTTGTTTGATTAGTGTAAGTACGATATCCTGGAGTACCAACAACATAAAGTACTACATTTTGTTGTTTGATTAGTGTAAGTACGATATCCTGGAGTATCAACAACATAAAGTACTACATTTTGTTGTTTGATTAGTGTAAGTACGATATCCTGGAGTATCAACAACACAAAGTACTAAAATTTTGTTGTTTGATAAGTGTAAGTACGATATCCTGGAGTACCAACAACATAAAGTACTACATTTTGGTGTGTGATTAGTGTAAGTACGATTATCTGGAGTATCAACAACATAAAGTACTAAAATTTTTTTCTCCGAAACCATTCTTGGGTTGCCTTTGATATGTGTTTGAGATCATTGTCCTGTTGAAATGTAAACCTTCGACCGAGTTTTAGTTTTTCAACTGACTTCTTCAGGTTTACCTCCAACATTTGTGTATATTTTGCACTGTCCATGATTTATTGAATGCGTACAAGTTCTCCAGTGCCATCTGCAGGAAAACATTCCCACATTATTATGGACCCATCACCATGCATGACAGTTGGGACTGTATTTGGCGGGTCATGAGCAGTGTTGGGTTTCCGCCATACATACCGTTTGTAATTTAACCCCAAAAGTTCTATTTTGGTCTCACATGACCATAAAACTTTCTGCCACATTGTTGAAGTGTTATTTAAATGTTTACGTTCATAGTCCATTCGCGATCTAAGATGCATCTTCGTCAGTAGTGGATTCTTACTTGCCACCCTACCATACAAGCCTTTTTTGTGTAAGGTACGTGATATTGTCGAGGTGTGTACAGTAACTCTAGTTGCTGCTATTGAAGTCTGTAGCTCCTTCAGTGTCAATGTTGGCTTGACAGTCGCTTCTCTGACGATTTTTCATGCTGTTCAACACAGACTTTCTTAGAGCAACCTCAGCTTGGCAAGGTTGAAATAGTGTGACACACTTTCCATTTCTTCACAACCGATCTTACAATATTTAATGGCAAATTGAGAACCTTTGAAATTGATTTATAGCTTTGTCTAGAACTGTGCTTCTGAACAATGTTCTCCTCAGTTCGTGAGTCGGGTGGATATGTTGCATCTAAAGTTACATACCTTAATAAATGATGTAACATTAATAACTGAGATAGTGTTTTGACTGATACTTTGATTGAGAAAAACAAGTATTGAGTTTGTTAGATTTCATTAAACGGACAGACAAACCAAAAATTCTATTTCCGTATCTTTCAAGCTTCTTATGATAAAAGACAAGAAAAATACATATCTATTATTTCACACTTTATAAATCCGTCAGGTTTACAATACAAATAAGCTGTTTACTCAGCGTCCAATTATTGCATACTGTGCCTGACATACAGCAAATAGTCAAAAGTTCAGACTGCGTCAGTCGGCCTAGAATAATTTTCGAAATGAAAGATCGATTCAGTTCTAATTTATAATATTTACTTCGATTACATAAACATGTAAAATGTATAAAATTTAATTATACATTATGGACTTGTGTAGTAACAGAGTTAGTTGTTTCCACGTAGTGTTGACAAACTCCTTCACAGGTTAAGAGTTGAGAATCATAATCGTAAAAGAACCTTTAGTTATAAATTAAGTAAATATTCTTCGACTATTTCAAAACAGGAATATTTCTTCACGTGGATTTTGAAAGTGTTAACGTAACATGAATTGTTTTTCATTTACACTTTATAGATAGATAATCAAATTGGGGGCTCTTGTCTGAGATATGAATCAGAGACCAAATTCGATCTAAACTATAATTTAAATCATAATTGAATTTATATTAATCAGTGCCAACAAGATTTAATCATATTGGATTATCAAGATTTTCTTGTATCACCCTCTCTAGAACAGTTAGAAAAATATAACAAAAATTTATTGCTCGAAATTGTTAAAGTTTTAGAACTAGAAGTTAAAATATCAATGAGAAAAAATGAACTAAAAAAAGCATATTATCGAAATACTAGTCGATGATGATTTGTTGCCTGAGAAAATATTAGAAGAATACTCTAGTATCCCTACTAGCCAATCAGGGTTGAGTGATAAAGATAAGTTAGAGATCCAGCTAAAACTGAAACAACTCGAGATTGAACAGGCTCGTAATGAAGCTGAGAAAGAGAGCGAGCGAACGAACTCGTATTGAAGTCAAGAAAGAGAACGAACGAGCTCGTATTGAAGCCGAGAAAGAAGAAACTCGTATTGCAGCCGAAAAAGAAATTAGGCTGAAAGAAATTGAAATTAGACTTAACCACGATCGACCAAGGCGAAATGACAACTTTGAACTTAATCGATATGTTAAAGTACCACCGTTCAATGAAAATGAAGTTGATAAATATTTCCAACATTTTGAGAAGGTTGCCCAAACCATAGGAATGGCCCACTGAAAAATGGTTATCGTTATTATTACAAAGTGTCTGAACTGGTAAAGCACAAGAAACTT
>NW_013668049.1:118508-124159 GCF_000517525.1 Limulus polyphemus | reverse complement strand
GTAATCAAACTTATATGGAATTTGTTCACGAAAAAGAGGTTTATTTTGATCGATGATGTAATTCTATAAATATTGGTAAAAGTTTCGACAAACTAAGACAATTATGTCTAATTGAGGAATTTAAACGTTGTGCACGTGACGACCTCAAAACTTACTTGGATGAAAAGAAAGTTGAAACACTACAGGAAGCAGCCGCTCTTTCCGATGACTACACTTTAACACATCAAACTATTTTTCATAAAAGGAAATTCCCACCATCTCAAGAAAAACCTGTATCTGTTCAATCCACTAAAGTTGAGGATTCTTCCAAGATATCCATTTCCTCTAGTTCGAAAACTTTTGACAGGCAGGATAAACTTCATTAAAACAATCAAGGCCTGTCTGCCATTTCTATCAAAAACCTGGTCGTGTTATATCCGATTGTTGGTGTTTGAAAAAGAAGAAAGAGAAGGAGGCAACACCCAGTGCGTTTGTGTCCACATATGGACGTAGTTTCACCAGATCACCCAATGTTGTTGATGTGGCCACTGATATAAAGGCTGATGTAATCAGGGAGGAATTTAGACCTTTTGTGTCTGTTGATTCTCTGTCCTTGACAAATGACAATGGCAATCCCATACCCATACATATTCTACTTGATACTGGGGCGACTCAATCATTGTTGTTAGGAGCTGTATTGTCTTTAGATTCGAGTTCTGCCACTGGTGAATCTGTTATTGCTCTGGGTATTGAGGGTAGCTTTGTTAAAGTTCCCCTTCATAATACTTATTTAGCATTACACCTAGTTTCGGGACCAGTTGTGGTTGGGGTAAGACCTACTCTGCCAATTAAGGGTGTATAATTGTTGTTGGGAAACTATTTGGCTGGGGAAAAATTTGTTGCCGAACCTAAAATGGTTAACGAGCCTATTACTGTTTCATCTAAGGGTGATATTACAGTTGAGGGGAATCCCGACGTGTTTCCCTCGTGTTCTATGACTCGCGCTCAGGCTAAGAAATTAAGCTAAAAACGAAGGATAGACATGGAATCAGAGGAATCAGATAAAGGAAAAGACAAAGAAAGAAAGAAAAACAGAAAGAGAGAAAGGAAAAGACAAAGAAAGAAAGAAAAACAGAAAGAGAGAAAGGAAAAGACAAAGAAAGAAAGAAAAACAGAAAGAGAGAAAGGAAAAGACAAAGAAAGAAAGAAAAAGAACGTGTTTCCCGACGTGTTTCCCTCGTGTTCTATGACTCGCGCTCAGGCTAAGAAATTAAGCTAAAAACGAAGGATAGACATGGAATCAGAGAACAATATTTTAGATTTGTCCCAGACAATTTTTGTTGCCGAACCTAAGATGGTTAGTGAGCCGATCACTGTTTCATCTAAGGATGATGTTGTAGTTGAGGAGAATCCCGATGTGTTTCCCTCGTGCTCTATGACTCGAGCTCAGGCTAAGAAATTAAGCCAAAACAAATAATAAGCATGGGTTCAGAGGATGATATTACAGATTTGTCTCAGACATTTTTTGGATCCGACAGGGATCTTTTAAATGATTGTCCTACTGACAATACCTCAATGAGTAACAACGATGGACATGAAGGATCTGATTCACCTAGTGAAGTTCCATTTACGAAAGTAAACTGATCATTAAACAAGAAAAACATTTGCAGATCACTTTACTATTTAAACACGCACTCCAAAAGATGAACTGGAGAAAATGCCAAATGGTTATTTTTTCAAAAATGGTGTGCTTTTGAGGAAATGGAGACCACCAGATTTGCCAGCTTCAAAGGACTGGGCTATTGTTCATCAAAACGTTGTTTCAGAAAGACATGCTTTGAAAGCTGCCCATGAACTTCCCATGGGAAATCATTTAGGTGTCAACAAGACAGGTGACAAAATTATGAGATACTTCGTTTGGCCAAAATTAGACAAGACATCTATTAATTTTGCAAAGCTTGACATACCTATCAGTTGGTCGGAAAGTCTAATTAAAGAAAGAAAACCAAAAGACAAAGAAAGAAAGAAAGAAAAAGAAAGAAAGAAAAACAGAAAGAGAGAAAGGAAAAGACAAAGAAAGAAAGAAAAACAGAAAGAGAGAAAGGAAAAGACAAAGAAAGAAAGAAAAACAGAAAGAGAGAAAGGAAAAGACAAAGAAAGAAAGAAAAACAGAAAGAGAGAAAGGAAAAGACAAAGAAAGAAAGAGACAAAGGAATAAAGACAAAGACAAAGAGAGAAAGAAAGAAAGAAACAAGGAAAGAAAGAGACAGAAAGAGAGAAAGTAAGGGACTGAAAAAGAGAGAGAAAGAAAAAGGCAGAAATAATAGAATTAAAAGAAAGAAAGAGACAAAAGGGAGAAAGAAAAAGACAGAAAAAAGAAAGAAAGAAAAATAAAACATACGACTGTTAAATTGCAATTTATTCATTGTGAAGATATGGTTTGAAGATTACCCATATCATAAGAGTTTATAACATTTGTGCCAGTGTACTTTTGTGATAAAGTGATTTGTACAGGTTGTATTCTATTCATTATTGAAGTTATGTAATTCTTTAAATAATGTATTATATATAATGCAATCTTGCCAATGTATATATAATATCTTAATTAAAAATTGTCTTAAGCCAATTTTTAATTCTCTAAGGAGAGAGTTGTGTATTTATTTTTAATATGAACGTTGTTTGAATTGAAATTGTATTTAGAAATATGCGTGACTTGTAGTATCAGATATGTGTTGCATATAATGAATTTGTTATATATTTATTTTAATATCAACGTTTGTTTCGAATAAGTTTATATTTGAGGGCGTGTCTACCTTACCGTGTTAGTTACGTATGGCAAAACTACCGCCAATTCTCCAAGATTGTAGAATATTCGTGAACACAAGAATCAACAATATATCCACTTCCGTAAACGGTATTATTCAAAGTTTCGAGAAAATGTGTCCCGCTTATAAAAACAACAGAGAACAGAGCTAATATGCAAGGCTACTAGGATCCCGTTATAACCATGATTTTGCTAACCCTTAGTAACCGGAATATATATATATGTTTGGCCAGGAACAGCTATAAATTTCGAACGTCGGTGAATTCTCATCAAACGTTAGTATCTTTCCAAAAATATTGCCGGTTTCTCATCGGACATTGGTGGTTTCATGAAAATATTATCTTACTTCGACGGTCCAAAAATTCAGTGCCTGAGAAAGCTAGCTAGCTCCCCGATAACTCTATGTACATCGACTTCAAATTAACTCGCTGGATATCAATGAGACTTTGAACTATGAAGACGATTTTAGGCTGTTTGTAAGTTATTGAAATTTCTGTTTATGAAACTTTGTTTGTAATAACTAATCGTAACAGTTGCCATTGTAAAGTATACTGTTGTATATACATAGTAAAACGTATTTGGATTATTTCAAATTCTCAATACTTAACATAATACCCTCCCCCCCCCCCCGTGGCACAGCGCTATGTCTGCGGACTTACAACGCTAGAATCCGGGTTTCGATACCCGTGGTGGGCAGAGCACAGATAGCCCATTGTGTAGCTTTGTGCTTAATTACAAACAAACAAGATAATCAAATGTATAAAATTCATCAGTTACAAATCAGTTTTGTCTTGATAAAAGAGTTAGCACAAAGGATCACATGTAAAGTGTAATAAACTTAAAATAAAGCCCAAAACTCGAGCGCTTTCGGATAGTTGACTATTCTCCTTCAGGAGAACAAAGGGCACTATCCAAAACAGGCATAATGCATTTCAAATGAGGATTCGGACAGAAGATGAAGGCTATTCTTCTTCTGAAGAAAACGATTTTGTTTAAATGCATGAAAATTTAAAGGTCCTTTTTAAGAAAAGAGAAAGCTGTTATTTCAAATATCATCTCTACTGATGAAAAGTTTCTCGCTTTTTATACTTACAGTAACCATCACCATTAATTATTGTTTGATTTTTAAGATTTATATAGCTTCCTTAGCGAGATCAATTTTATTAATTCTGTTTGATGATTATGAAATATGGTAACAGAATATCTGGTTTGTCTGCCATTTTGTAAAAACGATCACATTACGTTTTTTTTTCTCAATTAGGGGTCATGTGATACTTTATAAGTTTTAATTTACATATATTGAAGATAGTATATTAGGGCGAAATATCTTAGTTTTCAACTGTAGGGGACAGTCAATTTAGTTACAGTTTTGTTTGTTGGTTTGTAATTAAGCACAAAGTTACACAATTGGCTATCTGTGCTCTGCCCACCACGGGTATAGAAACCCGGATTCTAGCGTTGTAAGTCCGCAGACATACCGCTATGCCACTGAGGGGTTTAGTTACGGACTTCTAGTGTGTAATATGTATTGTATAGTTTGGCGAATACCCTTATGTTTCATCTATGGTGACTAATAATACTCTAGAACAAATATGTACCACAGATATTACAAATTATCCTTCAGAACATTATGATATATTTGGAATAATAAGTAGACATTAGTGTATAATGAAATCTCACATGTTTATGTAAATATCATATATTAGAAACTGAAACTGATTGAACTTGTGATCGTTTGTCGGGCAAAGTTCGTAATAACTGTGCGCTAACTAAAATAACCCGTCAGATATTGAGAACATACATTATTATTTTGTATCACTATGTAAAATGAAATAAATATGTTTACTGTCTTTTAAATTTCAGTGACATACAAAAACTCAAGTTAAAGTATAGTGAAAATAAAATTTATGTAAGTTTATTTTCAATATTAAGTATAATATAAATACCTAGATAATGACAACGTATTATCACATTTTTAGAAACGTAGTCTAATTGAATACAAATTGTATTTAACTGAAATGCGTCAATACACATTTAGTTTTGTAAAGTGAACATTAAATTTTCTTGCATTTATTTTCGATATTAAATATAATGTAAATATATACATAGTGACAGTGTATTATAATTGACTTTTATTTTAAACAAAGTTTTCCACACGTTCAAACGAAAGTGTTATCTGTCTTAGCGAATAGAAAGGTCAAAAATATTCCTAAACTTGATGTTCTGCCCTGTATATTTTCTAAAACCAAGCTGGTCAGTGGCCTTGAATTTCAAACACTGTAACCAAACTGAACTTTCAATTCCATCAGGTCCTTTCTTCTTAGTTAAAGGCTATTTCAAGCGTGGACGATAACGATGTCAGTATTTCCAGAGTGGTTTTGTGTACTGTAGAAGAAAGTTTTAGATGTGATTAAATCTATTCATTGATGAGGCATTGAACTCATCATTCTCCCTTTATAGAATCACTGCCTGTATGTGCGTGACCACGTGACGACCATTGTAATTCCTAACAAAGTGACGTCAGTGTCCAGATCGTATGCTGTGATTTCCTACCAGTGTTTTAGTATTAGACAGTCTCAAATCTTTATGCAATTTTAATCTTCAAGTGAATGTTGTTATTTAAAAAAATGAACTCATCATTCTCCCTTTATAGAATCACTGCCTGTATGTGCGTGACTACGTGATGACCATTGTAATTCGTAACAAAGTGACGTCAGTGTCCAGATTGTATGCTGTGATTTCCTACCAGTGTTTTAGTATTAGACAGTCTCAAATCTTTATGCAATTTTAATCTTCAAGTGAATGTTGTTATTTAAAAAATAGTAAAGCTAAACAGTAAGTCGATCAT
>NW_013668049.1:95299-117547 GCF_000517525.1 Limulus polyphemus | reverse complement strand
CCTGGCCATTGGAGAGTAAGATGGAAAGGGGATGGGAAGCATACCTCCCAGAGACTTTCCGAATCTTGTCCCATACAGTTTTGGAACTGGTGGTAGAAGAGATGCTAGTAGTGAATTTAATCCAAGATTCCTTTTGACGTCGAACCTGCCGAGCATGGGCACGGGTACGCTGATAAACAATGCGGTTAGAAAGAGAGGGATACCATTGGAAGGTATCCCAGGCCCGTTTTTGAGTCTTCCGTGTCTTCTGGCAGGCAGGACTCCACCATGGACGAGGATACCGTGGAAAACGTGTCGTGGTCTTAGGAATAAAATTATCTGCCACCTGGACTGTACAGTCAGTTACTGCAATCACACAGTTGTCTATTGATGGCAGACAGACGAAGTGCGGGTCCAGTTTACATACATAGATGTCGTGGTCCTTGCCACCATAACGAGCACACGTCATAGAACCATGACAAGCTGTCATTGAATGACCGAACCGCTGGCACTGAAAACATCGGAGGGTCGTACCTTACAGTTCAAATAACCTGCCTCAACAGCGGCCGGTGGACGTAGTGATGAAAATGTCAAAATAGGAACTGAGGTCGGCAACTGACGAGTGGAGATCCGTCAAACAGCTGAAACTACTTGGCTGGAGAGGGCAGCAAGGATCTCTGACTCGGGGATAGACTTCAAGTCCCTCTCAACGATAACTCCTTGTGATGAATTCAAGGAAGCATGGGGAGTAACCTCAATGGGTATATCCCCAATGGCCCTCAAATTCAAGAGGAGTTCACTGTGCTTAGCTGTGAATGTTTCGACCAAGATGTCTCCAGTACGAAGTTTCTTAACTGACTTTGGAGAGCCAGCAAGCCCCTCTAAGCCCTTCTGAATAAAAAAGGGAGACATTTGCTCTAAAGATTTATCAGATAGTGAATGTAAGATCAGAAAGCAAGGTACAGGGCCACCTTGTGGTGGAGACTGCTGTGCAGAGTCTTCTAGGCATGGTTGTTTACCAATAAGCGGAGTTTTTACTATTTTTTTATTTGGATTGGGGGGATCCATAATTAAGAAAAAAGTTTCAGTGCCCACTGACCCCACCCACCATGGAGTCCTACAAGGGGATGCACTACAATGTCAAACAAGGATACTGCAGCAACGCCAGGGTTTCGTGAGCACTATACCCAAACACCAGCATCAGACACGATGTCCACAACACCCATTGAGAACGCCCAACACTGGTACTCAGGTGACCCTAGCCCAAGTGAACAAGCCAACTGACCCTGGGGGGCCACCCCAAGGCCACACATCTACAGGAATTCATGGGCAAAGTGGTGTGTTGCAGTGCCCCAGACAACACTCAACTACCAGGATCCTTTCCTCCCCTTCACGAGTTGCCATGCATGGCAAACACGTGGATGGATGTTTAGATCCCAGAGGAAGGAACTGAAAATACAGAACCTTCCCTGGGAGGTCCCTTCACCACGTACAGGAATCCACGTCGAGGGGCCTTAAAAATGAATAACAGGCTTGTAATAAACATTAACATTTTCATAAACTGTAAATGCATTTCTGATAGATACTTCCCTTCACAAAAAGCTTTTCTTGACTTACACTGCCCTCTATATGCATAAACCTTTGTTCGCCACTAGCCTTGATATTCCCATCTACCCTCATGTGAATTAACCAATAGGAGTGTGACAACTCCTATTTTACTTTGTACCCTTTCAATTCATGCAGCCCGTTTAGATTAGGCAGTTCTTTGAAAACTACACCAGAAGTGGGAAGGATGGGTGAGAAGTGTGAGTCAAGGTAAGTAGCTATTGGAAATAAATTTTCAGTTTAGAAAAATGTTAACTTCTGATATGATATCTTACCTCCCCTCACAAAAAGCTAGAATCCCACATTGATCAGGTGAAGAGCCAGTGAGAGGATGGTCCCCCTTTAGAAAGCACCCAAAGGAATACCATGGAGTGTGAAAACAGCACACCCATAGGAGACCATACCACTTCTGAGCCAGGTATACTCTTCGCCACTAAGAAAAGTGTCTCAAACAGGGTAAAAAACAAAGAAGGAACCCCAGTAAATTTAAAGAAAAGAAGGGACCCCTGGTGTAGAGTGGCTAGGGCATGACAAACCATAAATGGGAGTTTTGCCTCCAACAACACTAGATGACAACTGGAACAATTAAATCAGGTGCATGGTATGACGAGGGTCCTCTACCATTTGCCTCAGTACCAAGAATCTACATCATCATGTGACCATATTCAACCAGCACCATATCTTTTGGGACCCGACATTCAGGGGAAGGTAGGAATAAAGATGCCTCAGCAAGAGGGGTGAACTGCATGTTGGCAGAATACATCACCCAACACCAGACAGTAGCTAGAATTATACATCAGGTCAGCAGTAGGAAGAGCATCAATGTCATCTACACCAGCAGAATGTCACTGCCCTACTGTCAACTGAGTGGAAGTGAGTACATTCAGGAAGAAGCCTCCATGGTACTCAACTCCAGTGGCTAGGAACTAGTAAGTGGCAAGGACTCCCATATTCCACTATAAGAAGAGAAAACAGCATGTTGGAGAGTCTGGAGAAATGCAGAACTGGAGACAGTGCAATGGATGACTGTGATACCTTATTTTGAATAGCAAGTTGATCCAGTGACCCACAAAACATGGACCATCAGAGATGGGCAGTAATCCCCATCTGCTTTACTGATGTTATACCATGAGTGTATGGTTGGGGACAAACATCTTTATGAAGCAAAATACTGCACGGCATACCTACAAGCAGTCTTACAGAATGGTCAACTCAACAGTGGGTGTATCTGACAGGATTGAAAAGGTGCTAGTTGCAATAGGAGTTGTGTCACACTCCTATTGGTGGAGGATAGATGCATGATCATTTGCATGTTAGCATGCAGATGTATCGCATTAATTTGTGTAAGAGTAGATGGCAATATCAATGGTAGTGCAAAATGAAAATTTGCTCATATAGAGGGCATTGTAAGTCGAAAAAAGCTTTTTGTGTTTGGAGGTAAGATGTCATATCAGAATATAAATCTAAACATTATTCCAACTTGTCATTCATATTAGCTTAATTCATGCTAATATATGTTTTTTTTTCCTTAATTATAGTACATTTGTTTTTAGTTAAGCACAAAGCTAAATAATGGACTAAATGTGCTCTGTCCATTTTAGCCTTACAACTTTTTTGTTTATTTTAACTTTGTTCAGCTTTGGTGATTTGAATGGGGGTGGCTCATGATTCGAGTTTTGAACTGCTTATTGGAGGGAAGACAATTGTATTGCAGCACCAGTCATCAAGTTTCCTTTTCTTTTTTGAACCACTGACTGGAGAGGGAAGGCAACTGGCTGGCAGCATCCATTATCAATTAATTGATGAGCAAATACTACTAATTCCCCAACTCTACTTGCTATTTCTAATCCCAGTGGTCATACGGGAGTACTCTGATAAAGGTTTTACACTAAATTCAGTGGTATTTGACCTACTGACTGTTCTTCAATATAATACATTATAAATCAAACAAATATAATAATTGTGATTATTCTTCCAGTTTCCCAATTTTCCTAGTTCTTGGAAATACAAGATGCCTGAACATGAAAGGGTTAAGCTTGTTGTTTGTTAAACTAAGTTTTTCTTTCGCTGTGAATAATACAATAAATAAAAGTGTACATGTTTGTATACTGAAATGTTAAAAAACCATGAAACAAAAAATTCAACTGGTAATTTTTAATCTATCTAGTCATGTTAACAAGGCTTGTACACCGTTTTCAAAAATAAATTCTTTGACATTTACTCAAAATTGACTTATTTTAGCCATCAGAATACATTTTACACATTCAGTTAGATCAAGTAAAAGACAGATTACAGTATAACAAAATGTATTTCAAGTTCTTAATCTTTTTACATTGAGTCAAATTACATATGATAAGCCATTCTATTTTCTCAGTCATATAACATATGAAATGTTAACAAATATATGTATCAATATCAAACAATAATCAGTTTTTACAAGTAAATAACAGTAGATGGAATATTCTTTCAGATAAAAATACATGTCATATGTTTATCCATAGCTGTCATCTACAGAACAATTTGTGATCTTTGAAACTTGCTATAAACTGGCGAGACTGTTTACAAAGTTAGTGAGAGATTACATGGACACAGAAGACATATTATTAATGTTAGTATCCATGAGCCAGTCCCCAAAATTGTTTAAATTACAAACACTATCTTCCACACAGGTTGACTTCCAGTACATGCAATTTTCCATTTCTTTGAAAATTTCAAATGCTTAATTCTTCTTCCAAATTACAATGCTAATTGAGAAATGTAAAACACTAATGAGTATTATAGGTTGTGAGAACAACATCTTACTTATATCACACAGACCTTTTTCCTAATCGGGATTAATCAAAACAAAATTTCTTTCATTTAATGTTTCCTTTAAGACTAACTGTTGCTTTTTTAGGTATTTATTATCTGAATTCTATAATCATGTCCTACATTCTCATTCCTTTTCTTTTGTTTTTAATCAATACTTTAGTACCCATAAAAAAAAATAATTTGCTGTTTTTTTTTCTCTTATTTTGGATTACTTTGTACTTTTTTATTCATTTACATTTTTTATTTTTATTGTGTATCATTTATCTGGATTTTACTGTATTATTTGCTTTGACTAAACATCTCAATGTGTATGCTATGTGATGTATATTTACCATTTCTTTATTCTCTTATTGCTATTTGAATTTGTTCATTTTTTAGCTTTTATAACAACTTTAGGCACCATCTGATGAAGGGCCTTGGCTGTAAACATTGTCATCATTTCTGAGATGTAACTTTTTTTTTCTTCAAATTCTAATGTAACTAGATATGACTTGTCTGGAAATTAACACAACAAACACTCCATAACACTGAAAGGTTACAATTTAAACATCATTTTATAGATTTAATGTCCAATCAAAACATGGGTTTTTATTTTATACTAAATTTGATTACCACACTAACACTCAGTAGGCCTAATGTCTGTGATAAAAATCACTGAACTTTCCAACTACCTTAATAATGAACATCTATATATATATATATATTCCGTGTGTGTTGTTATGGTTCCATCTACAACTTCCACAAAACTTCAAGAGTTCACGTGGCCATTACATCTCATTCATTCTAGAACTCTCCGTAATCTACAATACAAAATCTAACAATATTTTACTGAAATTTAGGATTTTCTATCTTTTGAAATTGAAAGAGCAGAATCAAGAATATTAATTTGAAAATCTCTACAAAAGTCTTTGCCATTCTGATAATAGCAGATGCAAGTACATAGGCTTAATAGCAAAGTAAACATTTTCCTTACTTGAAAATGTATTTCAGATAGATACTTACCTCTTTGCACCACTAAGAGTTATTACTTCTCACACAACTTCTGTGTAATTTCCTGTGTATGCCACAAGCCTTGAACAAATTCCCACTACCTACATGTGTCTACATGTATTGTGCCTGCCTATGGCATAATCATCAAAATAATGTATCCTTCCACCAATAGGGAGTAGTCCCCATGAAACTAGCAAAAGGTCACAGAGGCTCATCCTTGATGAGACAAAGAACATACACCAGATGTGGGCAGGAAGGGTGTGAAGTGGTGTAGAGGGGTAAGCATCTATCTGAATTACATTTTTAGGTAAGAAAAATGTTATTTCAGTAACACTACTTACCTCTCTACACCACTAAAAACTGGAATCTTACACTGAAAATAGTAAAAGGACTGTTGCTGAAAAATTGCAAGGATGAGAACCTTTCTGAAACAGTGACAGAAAGGGAAAGTCAATAGGGTGCGACTTCCACAACACCGGAAGTCACTTAGTGAAGCAGTACCCAGTGGGAGACTTTATCCTTCTCAAGAAGGGAATACTCTTTGCCCAATTTGTTATTTATTCATTCATTCATATATTACTTTACATCACAGAGATTTACAATAAATGATTTCAGGTAAATCAAGTTCTAGTGATAACATATTACAAAGGTTGGCAGAACATCATTATGTGTATTGCGGCTAGGGCATTATGCCATTCTGTGTTGATGAATTATTTACATGGATTTCAATGGCACCCAATGTATGGAATGCAGAGTGTAGTTCCTAATGTAACAATTGATTTAGTGAGTCTTGCCTCCACCTGTCCATTTTTCTTGTTGTTGAGGGACTTGCAATATTCAATTTCGATGACGAGGAACCCACTTTGAGACTAATAATGGTTGGAGACGGCTTTAATATAAGTTTAACATAACAGCAAATGTACAACGTTTCGACAAGGTTTTGTACCTGATGATGACAAAACCTTGTACATTTGCTGTTATGTTAAACTTGTATTAAAGTTTTTCTTCATTACCCATTCAAGCCGTCTCCAGCCATTATTATATATAAAGGGAGTTTACTGACGTCATGAAGGTCATCCGGTTTTCCAGGATATGTTTAGTCTATTTCTCTATGTACTGTTGAAAACATCTCATTTCTGGTACAGTGTAGCCGATGGCGAGAGTGTATGTAAACATGTGTTAGGGATATTTTACTTTAGAAATGGATAAATATATGTATATTGAAAATTATACTTAAGTGTTTAAGTAAAATAAAGGCGACACCTGGAGACTGGTTGAAAATGATATGTTATGCTAATCAATTTATAAAAACAGGTATGGAAAATTATCTTGAATAAATAGTAAGCTTTATGAAATTCAGCGTTCACATCACGTGAAAAAATAAGCAAAGAATAAAAATAATCTTTCTGAAAGAGATGAAACCAATGAAGAAGATCACTGATTCCAGGATCTAGATTAATTCCGAAAGGTTGAACAGTGTTTAGATTAGCAATTCAATAAGCTTCTTTTATTTCTCTATCTGCAAGTAATGTGAAAGCTGAATTTCCTAAAATGGGTGAATTATTTTGCATAAACTAATGCTGATCTTAACCACTCCATGCATAAATGTTGACATTGTGGGATGTATGCTTGTGGGGGAGGAACATACTCCACATCTGTAGGGAGTAATATTTTTGGCTAAAATATAAGTATGCTTAACATACAACTTGTAGATCTCTGTTTATTTAAGCCAGTTCAGCCAAGATTAACAAACTTGGCAAGCATATGCTTAGTAGCTTGTATTACTCTGTTCTACTAAGTCATCTGAGTGGGGGAGATAAGGCAAAGTGCACATCTTTTTCACACAACTCAGAGGACAAATGGCTGTTGAATGATGTTCCTGGTCCATGTGAATCTCACAGGTGCTTCACCAACACATCAGCTACAAGCTCTACTAAAGTATTGATCAATGGATATGCCTCAGCCCACTCCATGAAGTATTCAACAGTGATGAGTATGTACCATTTACTTCTCTCAGTTTATATGAGTAGACCAGCAATATCCAGGTCTATCTTTTTCAAAGGATATCCAACAATTCTCTGTTGGAATTTACCTTGTTTGGCTGGTTATTTCTTTGGGTAGCACATATAAAACAGCATTCAAACCAGCATTGAATATTTTCACTTAAATGCACCCAGAAGAACTGCCATCCAATGGTAGCACAAGTGCAGATAATATCTTGGTGCCCTTCAGTCTTTATGTTATGTAAATTTTGGAGAATTTCTTGCCCTAGAACTCTAGGGACCACTTGCTGCAACACAGCCTGAGAACCAATGGTCAGTAGTTTACAGCAACATGACAGCCCACTTTCTTGTACTTAGAACTGACCATATAAGTGCAACAGGTTATGTGTATGTATGTTATGTTATTTGTACTGACAACACTTTACATTGGTGCATAGTATGTAATGCTCATGGTAGATCTGGATCTTTCAGGTACTCTTTCTAGAACTCCCAAAGTATTACTTGTGGCATTCATCCACTAGTGGAATCTCCTTCCGTATGGCTGAACATTCCATGAACAGCTAGTCTCACAGTGCAGCAAAATAGTATATCCAAGAATTTCTGTGTTGCAGGTCCAGGTGATGATTATGACGAAGTGATAATCTTGCAATGTTGTTATCCAATGTACTATGATCTCTTCCAGATTTTGAAAGTTAATTGATTATTTAAGTGAAGCATGGCTCATCCAGGTTTTGAACATCCTACTCTATACAAATAGTGATGATAATGCTTCATGAAGATGATGACTGCAAGTTCTTTCTTCATCATACAATATCTGATTTCAGGAGCCATGAGCATGTGATAAGCAATTACTTGTTGTACTCTGCCTTCAATTGCAATAACACTGCTCTGGTTCCATTAACATTGGCACCAGTATCAAATAAGAATTTTCTCTTTTGGCATGGATATGCCAACATTAAGAGAATCCGGAAAAAATATTTAGGGTCTGGAATGTTTGGTTTAATCCCTTGCTCAATTCAAGGTGTTTCAATTTTAGTGAAATTGAAGAAGTTGGTCATAAGCCATTGGTAATATGACACAAAACCAAGGAAACTGCTGAATTCTCAGTTGGTTACAAACTGAGGTCAATCATTTATCACTGCTACATTAGCAGGTTCTCTAAAGACTTAATCTCTACATATAATATGACTGATAAACTGGACTTCTGTGTTCATGAGCATACATTTGTCTGGTTTGAGTTTCAAGCCTGCTTTATTTATCCACTAGATTACCATTCTCATGTTCTCAGCTGCAGATTTCAATGTGTGACCAAACATCAAAACACTGTCGACATAGACCAAACATGTCTCCCATAATAGCACTATTAACGTAAGCTTCATTAGCCTCTCAAAACTGGTGGGCATGTTACACAGGCTAAATGGCATGATGTTGAACTCATACAAGTCATCTCTCATGCTTAGGGTCTGCTGTCATCATCCAACGTAACTTGTTAATATTCGACTGGCACATCTAAATAGTTAGAGAAATGGGAACTTTCCAACATGTCCAAACATTAATCTGTTCACAATAAAGAAAAGGCCTCAATGCAAGTTACCATCTTCAACAATCTATAATAAGTTCACAATGTTGGCTACTTTCAACATCCATTGTATTTCAGCACTGATCACATAATTAGTTATCCAGAAAACATGATACGACAGTTGCTTTATCTGGTATACATTGCATGTATCTATATTGTTGTGAGTCACTATTATTTGACCCAGTTGATCATCTTATCCAACAAATACATCAGTGTATTCAACCAATAGATGAGTGAGTTACTTTTACCATGTTGGATCTAGCTTGTTAGCATAACTTTAAACTAACAATCTCATATGTTTTGGTAGCTGCATACTTTTGGCTGCAGTGCAACGAATTCAACCCCAGTATTTCTGCTATCATAATTCATTTGCACTTTTCTTACTGCACCTTTGACCTTTCCACCATAAAGCTGGATAACTGGGCTAATACTGCCTGCTTTCTGGGCAGAAACCAAATTATTTCTGTGCATTTGGCTACTATAACTAAGTTACACAGTACACATGCACTAGATTTTGTTCATAGTAAACCATGGAACAACACTTGTGTGTATATGGAAGTACTGCTTTTCCTTATGCAACATTATACTTCTGAGCTCAATGTGGCTAACACTGGATAACTCTCCCACAGAATACATTAACTCACCACTTTCACAGGTTAAACTGACAAGTAGTTTCTTCAATATGTCCATCTCAAGGATGCCAGATCAGAAGTCAGAGATGAACACTTTCTTCCTGTGAGCAGCATTTCCTAACAAGCCAGAGATCTACCTCTCCATTCACACCTAATCTATCACTATTTCCCAGAACAATTTTAGTATCAACTGGTCAGAGTGTGAGGGTTTTATTTGGAAAGCTTGATATATATCAAAGGTCTATCAGTATTCTGGCTGCTCCTGTGTCAACCAGGATCTTGATTTCTCACACTTGAACCCCTCACATGTACATACCAAGCTCCAACCAGTCCTGAGATAGCTAGGCTTACCCCAAACTGTTCAGTGGCTAGGCCTGACTTGGGCTCCATTAGATTTCTGGGGCTATAGTGGCAGCATTTGCCATTTATATTGGTTCTCCTGGAACTGCTGAGCCATTGGTTGAAACTAATAGCTTCTGTACCTTTGTTGCTCAGCACAGTATGGGCTGTTCACTTGCCAGTAAACCACAAGTGAAGCAGATACTTCACTCACCCTGCTCCAGAGGTCCTGGTGGAGACATCAACAGCATAGGCTGCTCACAGCAGTGCTGAGATGTGTGGGTAGTTGGTTAACCATAAACATAGCTCAAGTTTTATATGGATGAGGTACCTGTACAGGACTGTCAATAATCTGAGGTGTACCTCCAGCAGTTGTTGCTGCAGGCATTTTCCTCTCCAGTGACTAGCTTAAAATTGCCACTTTGTTCATGATCATGATGTAATCTGCTTTGATTAAGGTGAAACTATCTAGTGTGTCCACATAAGTGGCCAGACTTTTAGTGGTACTCCTCTTCTAAGTCTTGAACTTAGTCTGATGGACTGCTTAATACTCGACGGATTTGAATGGTTGATTCAACTTGGCCATGACTGTTTAACAGAAGACTGTTATGTCTCATTTAAATGCTTAATGGAATTCAGGACTAGGCTGTCTAATCTCAAGATGAGTCCAGCCATTCCAAGCAGTTACCTGATGAAACATTTCAGAAAATGATCCAAATCTTCCTTCTCATCATCTTTGAGTGCTGGGGACATAATCTACTTTGCCTTACTCACATGGACATGTAATGTTGCCAAAAGCCTTTCCACTGCGAGTTTTAGAGGAGTAATTGGTAACTTGTCTAGGGTGGCAGAAAGATGACTTGCACTCAGCAGCTGATCCTGAAGTTTACTTGGCCTCAGGTTTCTTTGCAATCCATGCTCACCCCAGGAAAACTCCAGCTCAGAGGCTCACAACCACTCTATGGGGCATGGTGTTTTTCCTACTGGTACACAGTCTCATCTGCCAAAGAAACAGCTCTTATTGATGGAGCTAATATGCTTTCCTCAAAGAATATTACATAGGATCAGTAAAATAAATTACAGAGTGATGCTAAATTTCTGACTAAGTTGTAAACTAAAGAATAAAGAAATTGAACACAGTATATAATACAAACTGAGAACAATCTTCATTAAATCAATGGCACAATATGCAATAAACAATAGATCGTCTTCTTCTTTACTCATGAATTTACAAATTTTCTTTCCTCAAGATGTTTTCCAGTCAACCAACTCACTTGATGTTCCATGCATTAATGTTTAAATCAAGCATTAACTACTTAACAAGACATGTTGGATTTATACAAAGTGACTTGCACTACCCATGTAACTGGTCATTCTTATTCAGCATAGAGGAGGCCACAACCATGTGAAATCATGTTCTACCAACAAAGGACAATTCTGACATCTACCGTATTTTTCTGAATACAATACGCATTTTTTCCATTAAAAATATATCTAGACGTTAGGATGTGTATATGGTAGCAATTTTAAATGTTTTCTTTTACATCTTTCTAGCATGCATTGTAAACTATAATGCAGACTTACTAAAAATGTTGCATTTCAATGGTAGTCTTATTAATTCTCTGTTTCTTAGGCATAAATGAGAATTGCCTTCCATTTTCAATATCTATAAACATGATTTTTGAAAATAAATGATCAAGAAGCTAAGTATTATGATTTTTAAGATTTAATTATATGCACACTTAGAAATGTTTAGAAGTACCAAGCTAGTTATCACTACATTACGTTTGATATTCAAAACTACAAAGAGTTTTTGATGAAACATTCAAATTCTGAGTCCGAATCACTGTCCTTGAAAAGTTCATCCAAGTTCTCTACTGTCTTGTCGTCACTGTAAAAGACATCCACCATAGGCATCATTTTTATCTTAACAGGATTTTTGTCATGAATTGTTAGGCATATTTGTACACCGACCTTATGAAATTAAAATGGCCCCATCCTCTTCAAGCACTTAACTCTTAACTAAGTGTCACTACTTGAACATAAACCGCCAATGTGGCTTTGTTGTAATAGGCTTTGATTTCATGTTGTAATTTTAAACCAGTCTTGTAAAATCAAAACTACTACCTTTTTATACATGCAGGAAGAAAATGTTTCAGAACAAACTACATGTACCCCATTGTATCAAAGATGTTGCAAAGTTGCAGAAGACCATGACTAATGAAAACCTGCTGTAAATGTGTTTTTGAGAATGCTTATTTGCTGGCCATGATTGCAAACATAACAAGCACTACAGCAAGTGCACAATTATAGATTACATGGACACTCTAACATTCTTGTCATCAAGGGGTTATCTTTGATTGCAGTATTCCAAACATAGGAATAATGGTAATAAGGCAAATTTGACTCTTTGTTCATGACAATTAATGTGTGTATTATATTTGGGAGCATATTATATTCAGATAATTACAGTACATTGTTGCACAATGTATGCTATTACAGCAATACTACCTCCAACCAAAGATGTATTATTTCTGGAGAACAAAAAGGAAGAAAGAAAGCAGTTTAAAGGTTTTCAGGGCTATGTGTTATGCAAAAACTGTATTGACTCAGAAGACATGAGAAGTTTGGAAAAATTCTACATTAAAATAAGAAGGCATCTCACAGGCATTTGTATCCTACATTGTTGTCTATGTACATCTGGTGCTTCCAGATACTAGTGATCCTACTTTGTGGTTGGTCAGCTGCAGAGAGAATGTATTTTTTATATTTGTGCAAAACTACATAAGTGTTATCTGCACTAGTCATCCCTAATTTTGAACACATTTTAATTCCTTTTTTGCAGAAGAAACGCTGGCAATGAGATGCAAACCATGGACCCTCATATTCACAGTCCAGTTTTTAACTACTGGGCCATACCCAACCTATTGAGGGAAGTTAAAACGTTTGCTTTTACTTATATGATTTGGATACGACATCCAGTTATTCTTAATTTTCTGAATACTAACATTAAAGTACCTCAACTGTCACCATATTAATAACAATGCAAAAATACTTCAGCACACTTCATGAATTTTTTTTTTATATAGGCTTTAAAGCATTGTGTTTTATGCTTATCTTACAGTCTGTAATACAAAAATAAAATTCTAGGGAATAATTTGTTTTAATTTTTTCAAGTAACTTTTATTTTGGTAAATTTGTTGAAATTGAATTTTCAAGGGTGAATTTATGATTTGTTTTATGAAATTTCATATAAAAAGTTAAAGATTAGGCTGCAGGTTAATCATATTTTATCTGATTAGACAAGATAAGGATGTGTGTATGTCACAAAACAATCATAAACATAATATAAACTTGGAAGATACAAGATGATGCTTCATCTTGTGTATGGGAGTCAAATGTACATCTCAAAAATAAACATTATTTTACCACAACGATGTATCTATTTTGTATTGTTTTTTATTCTTCCCCATAATATTTCTACAAAGAGTGTTTGAATAATTAGCTGATAATAAAAATTAATTATGCTCAGGTAACTGAATATGCATAACAGTAAACTTAAGTTTGTTACAGAGTTCATTATGAAAATCAAATTAGCAGGAAATAATCAATTTCCTCTTCATATACCATTGAAAATTCCTAACATAAGTAATTCAATGCTTTGAAATTTATCAACTAGCTTTAATGTGCTTCAAATATAAAAATTTGTTAAAACTTAATTTAAGACAGAATATATTATATTTGTACAAAAAAAAAAGTTACTGATTGCTTCTTAAAATATAACTTTTTGAAATGTTAGTCCTAGTTATTATGTACAGAAATTCATATCTTAATAAGAACATAATACCTGATATAACAAAGTTCTTAATCTGTTTCAAAAATATTCAAGTTAACTTAAAGAAGTCATTTCACACACAAATGGACAAACTTGGGAATAACCAACAACTGACATAAATAATGATTGAAAAAAAAGTTTATTGCCATTACGAAAATTAAGAAGTTTATAAGCACACATACCAAAAATTTTACATTTTATAAAATATTTGAGCAAGATAATTCCTCATTATTCAAGTATTAAGTAAACCACCCTCATGATACATTTTATTAGTATCAAGGCACAACAAGGTTTTGGTCATACAAGTCTGGGTGTGGCATATTCTTTAAGATTTTTAACAGACACTTAGTGTTTCAATTAAATGTTAAATTTATTCTTCAACAAATTTTCTATCCTCTAAGTCAATACCAAAATGTAATGAAAGGTAACAGCTTATAATACTAAAGAGGTTAAATGATTGTAACATTTTCCACAGTGTAGACCGCAAGACACACATGATAGTTAAACTCTAACATGCAACATACAGACTCTGATATGATGTATACAAGTATTTTAATACGTAACATGGGTATTCTGATGCATGATATACATATATTTCAATACACCACAGTTATTCCTACTGTGACACAGAGATCTTAATTATGAGATGACATACACTAGGTTTCAATTATAAGTCACCATTGATATAATGAAACTTGGTGCAGTGACTGAAAAAGCACTTTCAAATGCTACAACTGCAACCTTGGTTGGTTCCAATTTAATATTTTTTCTAATTGAAATAAACTGTCATTTAACTCATTTTAATTTCCAACTGAACATGAGTTATGGACAGTTTATTACACACATTTTAAGCACAAAAAGATATCAGCATCTGGTTAGAATTTATAAAAGTGTGTGTGTGTGTTTTAAACTGCTTATGTACTTTTACAAGACTATGCGGTCCTTTGTGAAGCTTTTATTTAACTGGACACTTTCTTAGGAACAATTTCTGACCTATTTAAATATATGTGTAAAATGTTTGAATACCTATAATAATTCTATGTGTAATATAATCTATTTTGTTTGTACAAATAGACTGTGAAGTAGCAATATAGTTCATTTTTTGAAGACATCTTGCTTAACTCCTTCCCTTATAAAACTTAAGAAGTTTGATATCAAATAGTCATTTCAGAATGTTCATAATTATATACTGTACACAGTTTTATTACCCTAATATTTAAGTAATTTTCTTTGTAAACTACATTTTTTCTAGGAAAATTTGAAATTAAAAGGAAATATTAAATATCCAATTTTAATGCAACATTATGAAATTTACTGTTCATATCTCAAGTGTTTTAAATAAGTAGCATGAATAAACAACCACAGTTATTTTTTTTCTCTTATAGTAAAAGAAAGAATGTGATTGTACAAGTTTTCTGAATTATGTTTTTACCATTTCTATATAAAAAAACAACAACATGAAGAGTGATAATTAACCCATTAACTGCGGATGACGGATATTTCCGTCATTGAAGTTATATGGCTCAGCTGTGACTGACGGATATTTCCGTCAGTCACACATATATAACTATAACTCTATATGAATGATGAAAATTACCGTTTTATTGTGAGTGATGGCAACTCAGATTTATCTGTGAGTCAGAAAACGGCAACTGAGCAGCTCCTGCCACAGTTAATGGGCTAATATTAAGAAAAGTTTTTTAATAATGTTGATATTTACTGATTAATAGTACCAAAGCACAGAATGACAAAACAATTTCAGTTTGAGTGTAATTAAAGGTCTGGCACATATTGTACAAGCAAGGTTGCTATAATATATTCCATACGTCTAACATTTTAACATTTGTAGATCTTAATTTAAAGAGGTAAAGGTATATTTCTAATCCTTTGTCAATAATAAAAAAATAAAAATTACAATTTCTGACAAAATCAATACATCAATTAAAATCATTTGTAAAATCCCCACTATAGTGATTAAGCATCAAGCAAAGCATAAGCCTATGTATAAGGTATTTTAACATATAACATCAGCACACATGGTACAACAAATATTCTGACATGACATAACACACAGATATTCTCAAACACGATATCAACAAGTGCCTTGATGCAACATATAGGAATTCTTAAACATGATATCAGCAAGTGTTTTCACACAATATATAGGAATTCTTAAACATCATATCAGCAAGTGTTTTCACACAACATATAGGTACATACTACATCAACAAGTGCTGTGATGCAACATATGGGTATTCTGATACAATATCATTATGTGTTGTATAACAAAACACACAGGTAACTTGCCATGTAATACATCATGTACTTTTAACTAAAAACTTAAAAGTACAGATAATTTTTTTAAATGATAGCTTCAATACTAATTTTATGTATAAAGAAAATACATAAAAATCACTGCTATCTTAATTACATCAAAAAATTATGATTTACAGTCTTATATCAACATTTTGATCTTCATAATAAACCCAACAATTTATTATCAGAATAAACTTTTCAAAAGAACTGTTCCCAAGCAAAGCTATAAAATGAATTAACACTGTCAATTTGCACACAGTAATGTTTACCATAACTATGACTTTACTGAATGTATCGTCACAAAATTTGGCAAGCTTTCAGTGTACATTTTAAGCCCATTGTCACAAAATTTGGCAAGCTTTCAGTGTACATTTTAAGCCCATTGTATATAAAAGAGAAAAAAAAAATCAGATTTCTTAATAAAGTATTTCTGCTAAAACTTTGTTTGTGAATGTATGATGCCTTTATTGAATCAACCTGAATGAAATGTGATTTTCACAATAAAATATTTGAGCACATGGTTCAAGTAAACACTTGTTTTCCTTAAATATCAATATCATTGGCAAAGAAAATAACAAATAGAAGTAAAAACAAAGAAGCTCTCTCTACTAAAAAAACAAAACAAAAACCTAGCATTAGCCAATTTTCAGGTGTAAAATTATATTTATTCTAATTTTTTTTCTATTTAACATTTGTGTTTAAACTGCTTTTATTTTGTTGCCTAGTGATGTAATATCACTGTTGATACTGCAACACAATGGTTTTGTTCCATTACTTAACTGTATCCACATGATGATGCTAAGTACACCTAGCAAACCATAGTTTTTAAAACTAAAATAAAATAAAGTTTTTAAAACACATTAATTGTTCTATCTTCAAACAAAACTTTAACTTTGAGAGGATCACCTAACATCCAAGAAGAACATCAAAATAGCAGGCAGGATTGTACCATTTGAAAATTTTAAACATCAATTCAAAATACCTCCAGAAATATACTCGGAGACACTGAGTATGTATGGAGTCAGTTGCAACAAAGTTACCTACATGAAAAAGTGGTAGTGGTAGTCTAAAATTGGTTGTAACTAATAATTTTGCTTTTTAAAGAAAAAACTATGACTACAAATTGTTTAAAATATCAATTTATATATGTCAAAGTTTAAATTTGGTCCTAATTGATTATGATTTCACCTTAAAGCTGGAGCAAACAACTACATATAATGTTTTTATAAAAAATTATTTAGTTAATAAAGAGATATTTAACTAAGAACACACACAAATACCTATAACATCTTTAAAGATAAGACAGAAGAAATAAACCAGTTCTTAAATTCTACAAAACCCAGTAATTAAAACACTTTAATCAGAATTAAGAAAACTCAATTATTATTGTAACTTGTATTATAATAATTAATACAAATTTTTGATATAGTTTTCACTTCTAAATATGGATTTACAATAAGTAAAAAGAAGCTGTTACATTCTTTCTTAAGTCCTATGAAAAACTTTCTGCAATCTGATTATAAGACTTGATAAGAACTCAATGATTATTATTTGTAATAATCAAAAAAGCCTGTGAATAGTAATAATTTAAAATATCTCCAAGTATATTGGATAAAAAAGATTTTTAAAATTATTCCAGAAAGATACAAAGACGATTAAGGAAAGCAACTACAATTAAAGATGTTAGCATCAGGTATGTGGTATTTTCAACCTGAATGACAACTTATGTAACACATAGGCTAATCAGCCAGGTAGAGAACTTTAAGGTTCATTATTCAGAGCTGCTGATGGAGTGGTGATAGCAAGCCAACAGCACTTCATGCCTATGCAGCTATTCTTAACTAAATAGTGGATTGAGTGTCAAAAGTTATAATGCCCTTAGAGTTGAAAAAGGTAGAACATGTTCAAGAGTATATTGAGACTTGTACCTTGGAATTTCTGATCTTTAGTCTGACATACTGTCCACCCCAAGTGCATTAGAATTTTATTGCAGGTTGTAGTAATTATTACTATATTTTTTATAATATGAAAACATTATGTAATAATATTGTAACCATTTATCACAAAAACCTTGCTTTTATGTCCAACAATTTGGACATTATGTCCAATCTGCAAGATATAGTAGGTTCATCATTCAGTGTCATCATTTAACACAATATGTCGAAAAATATGAAGTGTTCTTTACTATGTCAGATTTGTCAAAGTGCTATTAATCATACCATATGAAAACAACAATGTATAACATATATATATACAATTATAATCAACCTAATCTTAAAACACATGAACATTGTTAACATATTCAATTATTTATCATGAAAATATAGAAAATAAAACAAATTTAAAAATTAGGCATTTGTACAACCAGACAAAATGAAATAAAACTTTCTTTGGAGGGGAGGGGGTTACAGCATACAAGTTTATAGTAATAACTGTGGCTACAACCTAACATCTGTTACATGGCTAAAGATAGTAGACATTACATTGTCATACTCAGTCACTGTTGATACAGTGTAGTTAGAAAATATTATTTGGCTATAGCCTGATAACTAACTGCTGCTTTTGGTATGTTATCAATAGAAAAAACATGTGAACAGGAAGTAGATTCACTTTTCACTTAAAGATTATATTATCAAATTCACAAATTACATTATTGAAAAATTAACAAAATCCTTATCCTAAAAGATCCAAGTGTTCATCTACATTTTCAAATAAACTGTCATTGTGAGAAACAGTTCCTTCCTGCAGTTTCTTGGATGTGTGACTCTCATCATCAGGAAAATATTTTTTTGGTAGTTGCTTTATAGAGCTACAAAATTAAAATTATTTCAATTATATAAAATAGCAGTTGTTGTCAAGCAATTTGTTAATATAAATAATAATCTCAACCACAAATATGTCTATGATATTTCAGCTGGCTTGAAGAGCCCTAGTACTGAAAAGGCCTCATTGGAATTGGATATAACAGATGCAGTGTAAGTGCCACATTATTATATACTGTTCTTTACTTTCACTCACAAGTTATTATTAATAAATACTACAAGATACTTAGGACTATATATAGCTGTACATAAAATACTGTTGTAAAGTGTTCCGCCATTGTACAAGTTCTTTTGGTAAAAATAATGACAAGTCAAGTCCACATACTGACAACATATCTATTTCTTTAATAATGTTTGCTCTAGCCACATTCACTTGTAGACCTAACTCCACAAATAAACTTACTTTCAGAATTAACATGCTGACTAAATAAGAAACTAAACATACAAATAGATATGATAGCTCTCACTTGTAGCACAAATTTTGACTAACAATGAAATGAATTAATCATGACTGACTACCCACATTTATATTGTATCTTTATTTCTACATATTAGACTAAGCTTCTTGGCTTGGTGATTAGGGTGCTTGATTCAGAATCTATTGGAATTTTCCCCTACTCCCCCATAAAATAAAACTGGTGTGTGCTAGCTTCATAATTTTTCAAAGACTGCATTATTTTATCATTGTATTAGTCTTTTTGCAGAACATTTTTTTTAAATGATCTAGACCAGTGTTTCCCAAACTATGGGTCGCGACCCACTGGTGGGTCACAAGTGGAATATTAGTGAGTCGTAAAAAGTTATACTAGAATTCCGCATTAGCTTCGATTAAACGCTGTCTGTCGAGATAGTTCAAGACTGTGGCTTTCATTGCCAGGCTGTTGTTGTATCAAGCAGTATGTTGTTTTGACAAGCTTAACGAATCAGGGTTGATCATGCTCTCAATTTAATCATTCGTCATCGTAAAAAGGAAATCAATTTTCACCTATTCATACAGTACTTTAGCTATAGTACCGGTTTTATCAGTTGATTGCAGAATTTTAACTTTTAATTATAGATATCTATAATTTTTTTATATTTCTAGGTATCCTTTGATTATATGTAGATATAATGCGCCCCCGGCTCCTATGCCTATGCTATTTCAATCAAAAGTTAAAATTCTGTAACCAAAAGTTAGATATCTACTTACAAAGGATATCTAGAAATAAAAAACTATAGATATAAATAATCAAAAGTTAGATATCTGCATTCAAATGATAGAAATCTACAATCCATTGTTCAGATTCTGCAATCAACTGATAAAACCTGTACAATGCTGAGCGAGACGATAACTGCTTCGAGGCTTCACGAGGCAGTCGTGCATGCGTCGTGTCAGCCAATGAAATGACTGGAATAGACGGTGTGAAGCATTTTGGCATGTGCGTGATCCTACACCAACCGCTGTTTTAATTGTGTCAAATCGAGTGGCAAGTCGAAATTGTCTGTTTTACTTCAGATTTTGAATCCGATTTTTTTTCGAATTTACTCAGCCCTTCGTGTAATGGATAAATGGTTAAAGAAGTCAGTTGAAGTTGATGACAATGAGTCTTCAGTGAATCAAAACGAAGAAAAGTCAGGTCAATCAAAATCAAGTCAATCAAAACGAAGAAAAGTGGTGAGAAAGTATGATTCCAAGTACTTAGAAATGGGATTTACATGGAATGGGGATGAAGAAGATCCACGACCACGATGCATTATTTGTTGTGATCAACTTGCAAACGAGAGCATGCGCCCAAACAAATTGCGTCGCCATACTGAGATGAAGCATCCTGAGTTGAAAGACAAACCCCTCGATTTTTTGAAAGGATGCTAAGCAAGTTGAAGACAGGACAGAGTGTTATGCAACGTTACACCAAAGTTAATGAAAAATCTTTCTACATGTTCTACCTGATCAGTTTGTGAATCGCGAAAGCTGGTAAGCCACATACAATTGGAGAGACTTTAGTTCTTCCAACTATAAAAGATACAGTTAAAGTTTTCTTTGGTGATAAGAGTGAACAAGAAATTGAAACAATTCCTATTTCTAATAACATGGTCATGCATAGGATCGATGAAATGTCTCGATGGATAGAAAATCAGCTAATTCAAAGAGTTTGTGAAAGTACAATTTTCTCCTTACAACTAGATGAATCTACTGACGTACAAGGTCTGTGCCAGTTACTTGTTTTTGTGCGTTATATATGGAACTCCGAACCTCATGAAGATATGTTGTGCTGTGAACCAGTCAGTCAAAGTACTAGCGATGATATTTTTTTAAGACTGTTGATACTTATGTCAAAACAAAAGGTCTTGATTGGAATAAATGTTTCGGAATATGTACGGACGGCGCACAGGCTATGTGTGGTAAAAACAGTGGTCTAGTGACCAGAATACTTGAACTTAATCCAAATACATCATGGACTCACTGCAACCTTCACAGAGCAGTGTTAGTATCAAAATGTATATCTGATGATTTTAAAAATGTTTTGAACACTTCCATTAAAATAGTGAACTTAATAAAGTCAAAGCCATTGCAATCGCGCTTATTTGAGAAGTTGTGTGAAGAAATGGGAAGCAATCATAAATCACTTCTTCTGCACATAGAAGTACGTTGGCTCTTGAGGGGTAAAGTGCTAACAAGACTTACAGAACTCCGCGAAGAAGTTGCTATATTTCTGGAAGGTAAAAGCGATTTTGCGAGATATTTGCGGAACAAGGAGTTTGTTCTGAGGCTCACGTATTTGGCAGATATTTTTTCAAAACTAAACGAACTGAATTTGTTCTGAGGCTCACGTATTTGGCAGATATTTTTTCAAAACTAAACGAACTGAATTTGTACTTGCAAGGAGCAGAAGGTATCAGTATATTCGCAGTTCATGAGAAAATTCGAGGTTTCATGAAAAAACTTGTTCTATGGAAAAACTGTATTGACAAACGAAATTATGACTGTTTTGAAACATTTCAAACCTTTGTAATGGAGAACGAAGCAAAAGTTGATGACGACATAATCATTGAGATATCTGAACACTTGAATAAGCTGAAAGAGTTTTGAGTTTTATTTCCTTGAAGAAATGAAAAATATCCAGAAAAAATTGGATTATGAACCCCTTTTAGCCTGACATAACGAGTGGAATATCGACAAAAGCTGAGGAAGAACTTTTTGATTTATGTGAAGACGCTTCGTTAGAAATGAACTTTAACAGCAGAAAACTGATACAGTTCTGGGTGTCTGTTTGAAAACCGTACCCAATCCTTTCCACTGAAGCTTTGAAGGTACTTCTCCCTTTCTCATCTTCACATCATTGTGAAGTTGGATTTT
>NW_013668049.1:76399-95264 GCF_000517525.1 Limulus polyphemus | reverse complement strand
CAAGAAACAAGCACATCCTTCACACACACCTCATTATTAATCAATTAGATAGCATTTATAAGTTCTGGAAATGTTATTGAAAATACGCGAGTATTTTTAAATGTAATTGAAATATGTGAATATGAATAAATAATATTTTTTTATATTCTTTCATATGTTTTTGCCAAGTAAATTTGAGTGGGTCACCATAAGCTGTGGTCATGAATAGTGGGTCGCAATTCTAAAAAGTTTGGGAACCCCTGATCTAGACATTTTCCACTTAGTGAATGAATCATTAATGTCATCTAAATACCACCACACAGTCACCATTATGTTTGTTTTAAAAATATATAGTATTCCCACACTTATTTTCTGTAAATCTAATAAACTAATAATTAAAGAAAACATATTTTACAATGAGCAATATGGGTAATAATGTTTTTTTTATTTACAACCTATAATGATTGCAATTGGAAATAATTAAGTAATCACTTAGCAAATGTATGTGGGTTGTTTAAGTAGGGTAAAGAGAAATAATATTCAATAAAGATTTCAGTCACTAGAATATTTTGCAGTTGCCTAACATACTTGCTAAGCATTAAGCTTATCTGATTTGATGATAACTTTATTTTGTTTGCTGAACACAATAAAAAAAACAATTAAAGTTTACAAATAATGCAACTCAATAAAACTATAGTGACCTCATAAAAACATGTTTGTTATACATTTGTTCAAGTTTAATGTTTTGTTGTATGTTAATTTCTTAAAAAGTCCAACCAAGAATACATCTAAGGTTACACTAATGCTGGGCTAATCTCAACCAAATTTTGTAGGATATTATAGAACATTCATTATCTTTGATGCAAATTATCATTAACTACATTCATAGATAACACCATGTTCTTACACCAAACAAAATAAAAAAAATTATTAAATTTTCCATCCCCCAGTGGGACAGCAGATAGCCAGATGTGACTTTGCTATAAAAAAACACATGCACATTGACTTTTCTATAACACATCATGTACATAATGTGTGTGTGTGTGGAGGGGGGGGGGCACACAAATGTCTTGTATATCTCAGAGAGTGCACTAGCACTCTCTATGGAGGAATGCAAGGAAAGCAAATGGCTGCTGCTATTGCAATAATACATAAACTCAATTGAAGTTGATACTACAACAGCCACCTTAATGCTGATATGAAGAGTCGTTTCTTACAACTTCATCCCATAAGACACTTATGAGACCAATGACTGTCAATTAATTAATAAAGTGAAGCAGTGTGGAAAAACATTTAAGAGTTTGCTGTTGAAAGCTGGTAACAGAAAGCACACCTACCACCACTACTTTGGCCACTACCTCTTCATACAAAATTGCCCTGACCAACCCATAGTGTATACCATGTTTTAAGTAGATACATATTGAGTTCTTAAAGCTTATATAAAACTTTCGGAGAGGTAATAATGAATATTGTAATGATATTTTATGTTATAAATAAATTGTATGAAAGTTGGGATTTTTGTGTTATTTATCATTGCATCCATCCCCATATTTTTTTAAATTTCATAACCTGGACAAAGGATGGGTACCTCTGCTTGTTATAACATAAACCTAAATGTTGTTTGAATACTTTTATGGATTAAACAAGCCTGAGTTGAAAAAGAATTATATAAAAATTTTAGTGTTTGAATGGGTATCAAAAATCCTACCCGCAAGGATAATTCAGGTGGGTATCCGTTTGCCTGAAAATTTCCGACCACTATCAACACAACAGTTTCTAACAATGCAGAAGACATTGCAATATAAACCACGAAGTTACACAGTTGTCTTCATTTTCCTAGCAAAAGCATAATTAATTTTACCAATAATAAAAAGTTTGTATGGAGAAGTAAAAGAAAACAGTAAATGATATAATTATTAATGAAAGATGAAAACGATGTTAACCAAGAAACTTTTTGTGGCCATCGTGTATACTACAACATTGGCTTGCAAAGTATAGGCTACTGTATGTGTTCTCACTATTCTCCACGAAGTACTGAAAGAAATTCAAACAAACATCTCTCCATTTTTTTAACTTTTTACCAATTAGTAATAAGCACTGATTTAGTGGTCATGAATATAATACTGAAGTATAAAATTTCCAACTTTTTTTGATTGGATACTATTAACTTATTGATATTGGTAACGAAAAAAGTAATCTTTAATGGTTCACCCTGACTGACTGTCATTACACAATAACTGCACTGTGCAGGCAATATTTTTGCATGATGAAGACACTTAGGTTGTAAGTACAGACATTATGCCATCTACAGCTGCCTGTCATTATAACACACACCGAGAGATTATAAGTCTGCTGAGTGCACCTGCTCTATCAGAAAAATTAGCACAATCTATGAGCAGAGTTTACCTCAAATATTCCAAAGATAGAACTTTGATAATTCCACATTAATATTAGTGTGCGAGTTTCTCACTTAAATTGGAGTGAAATGAAATAATGACTCTACGGCAACAATCGCCACATTCTAATACCTTGAATTATGATGAAAAGCAGCTAGCTACAGTTGAAACAAGTTAAACTAGTTATACAAAAATATAGAAACTTTTGGAAGATCATATTTACAGTATTTACTATTACAAATCACACAGTCATCAAGTTTGAAAGTTTCCTATGAGTGATAAGCCTCATTTCTGTCCTATAATGTCGTTTGTGCCCTGCTACAAAATGGCAGTAACCACGAACATGTAGTGAATCAGCCAATAGTCATTTAACAAAGCAAAATTTAAAATGAACTATTCAAAATTTGCTGCTTACTTAATTGATTCTTTGTCTCCTATAATTATTACTGTCAGCGAAAGAGGTAAAAGTTAGTATGGTATCAGCAAGTTTTGAAAGTATAATAAATGGTTGAATAACTTGGTTTATAAGATACTCAAGAATTTTTGTTCACTATTAAACTTAAAAATCAATGTCGTTGGCCCACAACTAGAATTTAATTTGAGTGTCACTATGATTGCTTCCACTTTCATTTTCAATCTCTTGTCATAAATTTGTTGCTTGTTTCTGATTTTTATTTACCATTTTCTCTTAAATTTAATTTATTTTGACTTAAGCCTTGCAAAGTAGTAAATTTAGAACCAGGTAACAGTCGTGATTGGTGGGTAACAGAGTTTCCGGGTGCTCAGTGAAGACACTAAAAATTTTAAAGTTAACATTTTAGAATTGAAATAACCTTCAAAGACATACTTTTCTCTATTATAAAATCAAAGTAATGACTTCATGTTCATGACCTTATTTACCCATTTCCAACTCATCACATCCTCTTTGCATAATTGTGCATCAAATGTTTATTTATGTAAAATTTATATATGTATATCATATAATTGTGGTCCATTATCATCATACTCATAGGCCTATCCCATGGTAATAACATTAGGAAATATGCTGACAAACATACAAAATAATTAAGCACACTCATCTACCATGAGAGGAAAATAACTGACAATTCAGATGATGAAGACTCCAGACATGAAAAAAACACTGTGTAGCAAAGCACTGACTAATCAGGACACATGAGATGATCCAGGTTGGAAAGGTCATCTCTAAGAAGGTAAGATAACATAATGGGAAAGAGAGCTCTCCACTGCAAGTCAAGATGGAAGAAAAGATTAACCCAGATATAAGTAAATGAATTGACAAGTGACAAAGGTGTGATAAGTTTACAATAAGCAAGACACAAATCCATAAAGTGTAAAATGATGGGCTTAGTGAAATACAAGTCTTCCATTAATAACAAAAAAAAAACATGATAAGTAGTCAAAGGTTCAAAACATGCATAAGTAAGGACTAGAAGCAGATTCCACTATGATAGACAAGTCTTATACAAAAGCATGATACACAAAAGAACAAACGTTCTACAGCACAATAAAGAACACAAAAAGTAAATATATAGAGTACCAAGTGAAAATGTTACATGTTACTATTTAAAATAATAAGTTATAAGTTGAATGACAAGTAGAGGTAGTATAATATAACAGATGATGATTTGCCAATAAGTTTGATTAGAGTGGACCATTATTTTGCATAAAACATTTGTTTGCAGAAAGGTGTAGAATGAGTTCACAGAGGAGAGATATCAGGTGTGAAATTTCTCACCATGAACTGAGAGTCATTAGCTGAATATAGCACACAGTACAAAAGCAGTATTGTATCATATAATAAGAAATGGTACAAAAGTGATAATAAGGAGCATTAAAAAGAAATTTGTACAGACTAAAAAAAAGGTTTTTGTAAAAATAATACTAATGATGTCATTATGATAAAAAAAAATACTGAATTTTCAATCTGAAGTTCTGTTTGTGAGAAATAATAAATGTTGTTATATACATTTGATGCATAAATTAGTTTCCTCAGTTAAGAATTCTTTCATTAAAAGTTTTAATGTGACTGTGAAAGTGTATTGAAGTTCTGTATTAATTCAATACTTTATGCATTATATGAACTTCCATTATGCACCTATGAACCTTCTGAGTATTAGGTCTTTAATGTTCTTGTACTGATATTGTGTATGCTTTTGGTTCATATATAAAAAGTAAGGTGTTTCTCATAATAAGTACTTTATCTAATGTTTGTTTGCTTACTGGAAACATCTTCATGAATAGTTTCTATTTTCAATGCTACAAGACAAATAAACTATACCTTCCAAAATTTTCTGCATCTTCTATTGTTTCAGGCAGATCCTGGTCACGAGTTTCTGGAAGAAACAATGTCAGGAGTCCTGATGTTAGAGCTGTCCCCCCAAAGATTAACATTGGAAGAGGTTCGTAGAATGTGCCCTGTATTAGGTTAAGCAGAATATTTCATTATCAAATACAATTATCACAAGTTAGAAACTGTTAAACTACTGTTTTACACATATCATGTAAAAACAAAATATTGGATCAGACATATCTATAACCTGATGTCAGAAACTACCAAACTTTAAAGTTAGGCTATTGTGATTTTCCATAACTACTAGCCCATATCTAGTGTGGTTCTTTTTGCATATCTTTTTTGCAAATGTGTACAATTCAACTCTGTATTTAATCATTAAAATTTACAAAAATTCTACTGGTTTTTACTTTTTCCTCCAAATCATTAAATATCTACTGTCACTGAAATTTTTATATAATCAGTGCTTGATTAGTGACCTTTAATTGGGGAAGGGCACCTGCCCAAAACATTGTATGTCAACCATAGGAATTGAATTTCATGCTTTGCTATCTGTTTGGTAAATTTTTCAACAACTTTTCTAATAATCACACACAATGGCCCTGCACTTTCAAGCTGATTATTGTGGGCCCAAATTTCTAGCCATCTGTGAAGAAATTTCATTAATTTCTACTAAATTAGGTTAATCAGTCTAACTTGACAAGATGGCAAAGAGATATCTTAACAACTTTTAATCAACTCTTTTTTTTATATAACAACAGTATTATAATATCATTATTTTTAAAAAACATTTTTGTTTTGATACTTTGCTTTATTTTCTCAATATAACTTCAAACAGGAATGCATTTAGGCTGCCATCAACCAAAATATCTAATTTCACTAACTCTAATCAAGAACCTAAACTTCAGTGGCTTTTTAGTTTTATAATGTCTGTATATTTGTCAAAGGTTCAGACCCATTTACTTGGATTGTAAAATTAATTTTTAGCAGACTTGTTGTCTTGACACATACTCAGTGGTGCCTGTAAAATGAGTGGAGCTAAGGTTTCACTGAATGTTTGATTAATTAAATACATTGTTACATACTTAATGCTAAATTTATTCAGATTATTTTAACTATACATCTTAAGCAGCCACACTGTTTATTAAGTAAGTTAACATTTGCTTAATTCAAAAATACAATAACTGCAACTTTTAAAGTAGATACATTCTGATTTTAATGATTACAACATTTTGACCCATAATATTTGGTTATCATTGGGTGAAAGCTACATAAAAAAAAGCAGTTGAAAATCAAAGAATATCACAGACTTGTGATGGTGAGAACAAGTTTGTAAGTGGTGCTAATTCAGGTTTTTAGTAAAATGAGGTGGATAAATTATTAATAAATATAAAGGGGGCTCCTAGATACTTACTTAGCATTGGTTTTGATGACTTTATCAGTAGTGCTTCAATTATTTTTCTTCTGTTGATGTATGGTTCTTTTTTTGGATGATTTCAACATTATTTTAAGTGATAATATATTTTGTTTTTTTTGAGATGTTCAAAAATATGTGAGGGTCCTTTATAATGTTCCTATTGTATGAGGTTCATTTCTCTCCTGGTTTTTCCAAAACAAGTGTTTACGTGAGTTACAGTTGCATTTGATTTTGTAGATAACCCTGTTGTTTATATTTTGTGTGGGGTAAATGTTAGTAATAAGTTTCTTGATTTAAATACCTGGCTTTTGTATGTTTATGGTATTCATGTTGATGTGATGCTTCTTCACAAGTCATTTTCATAATTGAATCAGGCTTTTGTTGATGTGCTCAACATAAAAAAATGAGCTACTGATAAAGTTGAAATTGTTTTCATCTTTAACATTTGTATTTTTTATTTGTTTGATATTTTTTTGGATATGTTAATAATTTTTTAACAACTTCAGCCAGATAGTTTTTGTATTAATGTTTCAAATTCTTTGCAGTTTATCTTCTAAATTGTTTGTAGAATATATATTAAATAATATTTGCAAAATAAACTTTAAGATTCCTAGTTTTTGTTGTATGGAGAGTGCAGATTTCCAGTTAAGGTACTGTTCAGAGGTTTTATACTTTTCTGTGGTTTGAAAATCTTTCTTTTACGTCATCAGAGATGAAGCTGCACAAAACATCATCATAATATCTCAACCAAAATAAGGGTTTGGAGATGGCTGTATTTTAAGGCTTACATAAGAAAAACAACAGTCATTTACAAAATTCAATTCATGTAAATACTTATACTGAAGAAAACAAGAGAGGAATGAGCCTCAGACTTAAGGAACATTTTAAAGGATCCTTGCATGTTTTTCAACATCTCAAAAAAAAAAATTATCACTCAAAATAATGATGAGATCATCTGAAGAAAACTAGACATCAAGAGAAGGATAAAGTCATCAAAGCCAACACAAAATAAATATCAAGGAACACCCTTTATCCACCTCATTTTTCTAACAAGTTAATTTAACATCATCTACAAACTTTTACTCACCATCACAAGCCTATAATGTCCTCTGAAATTAAACTGCTTTTTTAAATGTAACTTTTATCTGATGGTGACTCAAATTATGAGTTGAAAGATTGTAATAATTAAAATTAGAACATGCCTACTGGAAAAATTGTTCTTATTGTATTTATTAACATTCTTAAATATACTGTTAAGTTAGCTTTATAAAACAATATTTATCAGGTTAACTATAATATTGTAACTTAAGCATACTTACCAAGTTAGCTACTATTGGTGCAAGGATTCCCCCTAGCCTGGAACACATGCTGCTAAATCCTATACCAGCATTCCTGACAACTGTTGGAAATATTTCAGCAGAATATACATAAACCACAGCAAAAGACACTGCAATCTGACTTTTCCCAATCACAGCAAGTGTAGTGCCAGCCCAAGCAAAAGCTAAAATGGTTAAAAAATAAAGAATTATTTTGTTTTGCTACAGAAGATAATCTTTTAAGCTAAAGTATCTGATATAAATACTCACCTCTCAACAGAACAGACACCAAATAGCTTGCAACACTGCTGCAAAGTTTCTGCACAATGATAAGCCTTTAAATAAAATCCCACCTTTACACATAATAACATGTATTTCCCCAGTCTATGATGAAATCAGCATTAGATTATACCCCCACAACTCACTGGAAGGTGACACATCCTCCATGCACAGTATTCCCCTTGAATGCTTTGTGTATACCAAAAGCTCATTCATGGCAAGGCAAAATTTTCCAGACACATTTTCCAGAAGCAAGGAAGAAGGATAAGAGGTTCTGCAAAAAGCATGGTTCATAATGAATTGCTCAGATCATTTTCAAGCACTTTTCAAGGACTTTCTAAGCAATCTCAAAATCAACTGGATTCCACTGAAATTTTATAAAATTCCTATTTATTTGTTCAACATATGAATGTAGACTAAAAAAAGAAAAGAATGACTTTATATCCATCTGACTTTATTTTACAGTACTGAAAATCATATATCATTATAAATATTTTCCATGTAATATGATCTGTCAGATGAGCTAGGGGACAAATGGGGAAATGGATGTGTATTGTTTTATATCCTCCAGAACCCATTGAATTTTTTCATATTCCTTTTCCATCTTTTCCTTTTTTCAATAATTCTTCTTTTACGTGATCTAGTTTTCTTTTTTGCTATCCTCTGCACTGCTCTTTCTTTCTGCTCAGTGGGGTAACTATGGTACTACTGTCTTGCAGCTCTGCCTGACATTAACTCTTTGGATAAGACCACTTTTTCAGCACCTCACTGGTGTAGTCAACTATAATCCTCCTGGCAATTACAGACTTTGCTTCTAAGTTGTTACTCATGCATTCCTTGTTGAATGAAAATCCCCTCTCCACATATGTCTGACCATGGAACAAGCACTGTAACATTTAAAAAACATTCCATAGTTGATGACAGTCAGGAGATAACTGTAAGTGATGCTTCAAGAAACTATCAACTCTCACTTCTTGTGGTTGATAGAATTTGAATCTTATTTCTTTTTATTGACTACCTTGGTAAGGAAGTCTTGAAACTGCCATATGATTTGTTAACAGTTGCTGTCTTTAACTCTCCATGCTTCTAGCAGCAACTTCAAAATTCTCTTTAAACTTTTCACACAAATGTCAGGTGATGTTGCTATTTCCCTTGGATCTAAGCAGCTCATGTTTCTCACAATTCTGTATCTCAAGGGGAATTTTTCCTGCATTTTACAAACAGCCTTAATGATCATAGCCCTGGCAAACATTTTGAATTCCATCACAGCTTTTTCACTGAGTTTCTTCTTTTACTTGGCAATTTTCAAATGATTTTCAGCTGAAACTCCCACATCCACTTTCCCGTAACTTTTCAATTTAACACTTGCATCTGTACAGTCCTCCAGATCAACATTCATTAGTTCCACAGCAGTTAATTCACTTTTAATGTCAACTACTCTTTTAATCAAAGTCCTAATTAATACTGTCAAATCAATAGGCACCATGGGTTGGTCTGTCTGAAATTTTTGCTAAAAGGGGGGGGGGTCACCTGGTTTGATACTGATCAGAAAAAAATTCAATTTTGCTTTTAATAAAGGATTAGCAAAATTACTTCTCACATTTTCAAATGATTTTGTTTTGGGATCATTGACACTTTTTTTCACAGCTTCAACAAACATTTTCATGTTGGGTAGCACTTCAAGTGCCATTTCAATAACTGGAGTGTTCTCCAGCCAACAATGAGCACAATACTCCTTTGGGAATGTAATGGATGATGTTATCTTTGTGTAATCCTCCCTCTTTGCAGGGGTGTTTTTAAATAATGTATACATATTTCTCAAAAGTTATCACTGTTACAATCAGTACACTTTGCCCCAGTCATGAAAGCTCCATGGACAATGTGAAGATCACAGCTTCCCAGTTCCAAAAACTTACATTTGTAACCTTTAACCACCTGATCCTCCAAAATTCTCAGGATCTTCTAGTTTAAAGAGGAGCCATCCATTGAGACCTGTAAAAAACGATGACAAATAGACAAGAGGTGAAAAACAGAATTAGCAGTCATATACAAATTTTTGCAGTAGCAGTAACTATATTATCTTAATGGGTGAGAAGGAGATGCATATTTCATTTAGTTTTTTAGGCCAGTAACAAATATTGTTATGAGTATTACACATATTTTAAGTAAGTGTCAATGCTAACCTGCAGAAGATTTTTGAAGCTCAAAGAAGTTGTGGAAGTCTTTATTGCAAAGACTACATCAGTGGCTGATACATGACCAATAAACTCTGATGTAAAGTCCAGAGTCTTAATGATGTCATCACAGAATCATACGTGTATGTCCAACTGTTTCTGTTGAGTATGCTTGTTCAAACTTTCATCAAAGAATAAAACATAAACATATCAATTTTGGAGAATTAACAGTTTTCTTCAATACATCAAGAAATGATGCCACTAAAACCAAATGTTGTCAGATACTATGCCTTCACAGATCCACAGCTGTATGACTTTACAACTTTGCTGTCAGGGTACATACTAGCAAACAAGTCTGTGTTGTTATCGTGACATCTGAAGAAATAGTGCTTTGATACCAAACGTAGAACCCACTGAACTTCAGTCTTTAAAAATGCATCCCCCTTCATCACTGACAAGAAAACTGTTGCACATCTGTCGATCTAGTACAAGCTGCTGATTCCTGGCAACTAAGTGAATCCGAAGTTTTCCTCATGAAATCATACGTTATAGGAGTCTTTTAAGACATACTCTCCCATTGCACCAATGTCTACAGTCTTTTAACAGGCCTTGCAATACACCTTTCATTTATCAGTTTCACTTCCTTCGTACATTTATATTGTTCTTTCCACTCCTCATGAAATACACACTTTCCCAAAATAACAGTATACAAAAATAAAAAAGTGGCAAGCAAACTTTTCAAGTGGAACTCGAGCATTTGCAACTTCACAGGTGTTCATTCATAACATGTTTACTCAGCCAGCTACAATGATTGGTCAAGTGACTTGGGCCATACATCCAGTGAATTAACTCTTTGGTAACTCTTCGTGGGAAAACAATAGTGGTATTACTGTAAAATGTACGTTATTTTGTGATGAACATTTGCATACAAACTGCAGTCAACTCTGCAACATGCAATAAAGTTAGATATATTGATATATTCTGATATTATAATATTTTCAAGTACTTTTGCAAAAAAAAGAAGGTCCCTTTTCAAGCCCTTGAAGTTCCACTCCCAATTTCAAGGGGTTTCAAGGAAGCATATGCACTCTGAAAAACATCAGAAACACTACGTACCTCTCCACAAAACTAAGAGCTAAAATTCTGCATTGACAAGATGGTGGAGGGACTTCTGTATACAAAGTAATTTAAAAATACGAGCTCCCTTTTGAGGATATAGCAACAAAATAGGAAGAAACTCATGAAGTGTGTCACCCACAAGAGGAAGTGGAAAACATAGTTGGGTAACTGTATCTATATTAATTCCCTCAACATCCTCTCACTAAAAATCTCATAACATACTCAGTAAAGAATGCCTGTGGAGAGAGAGTTAACCCTTTCATGATGGGCATCCTTTACTGCGCATGTCACAAGGTTTTAGTGACTTGCATTCAAAATTTTATTAATCTACTTTTTTTTATGTTATAACAATTAGTATAGCATAAAGTCTTAGCTAATAATTCATAATTTAATAGCATATCAGTTTTAAGTTCTTAATTTTATACAGCAATATTTAAAAATCCTGAATTCCCCTCGTGTGACACATCTTCTCTATTTCATCCACCACCCCTCCAATAAGTATGAAATTAAATGTAAATTACTTGCTATAAAAATCATCATTGCTAAAACAAAGCATAATTTTCCAAGCCTTCAATCTTGTTTGGTTACATAGCCATCAAATAGAAAAATCACACCCCTCTTGCCACACACACCTGGCACATCCTCTCTTTTAGGATTTGTTAACAGTTCTCTCTTACATTTAGTTCTATATTATCTATAACCATCGAAAGCCAAGGTTTTCATCTATCAAATGACTTATTGTATAACGTTTTCTGAATGGAAAATTGTCAGTTTCACTGTTAGTACAAGCTTTATTCCCATGGGAAAGATAACTACTAGCTTGGATGGATTTGTAATGGCTCTTGTTGCATAATTAGAAAGCCAGAAAAATTCAGTACCTCCATGATTTGAAGAGCTACAGTTATATCATAGTCAATGGTAATTTCTTCACTGAAATCGTAATTGTATTTAAATTAAATCCTCTTTCATTATCTGTTGAGTTATAGGAAAAAGCTAAGCAAGCTATGGGAAACAGTACAACTTATATTTATTTCTCTCATTTTATCCAAGATTTGTAGCACTTTTCCAGCATTAATTGATCAATTTCCAAATTAAACCATTCTTTTCATTCCTCTCTATAAACACTTTTCTTTTAGATTAATATCTGTAAAATACTAAATCCACTCTACTCCTAGAGCATTTTAGCTCCTTTATCACTGTCAGATATAAAAGACCATTTAGTGTAGGTAGTATTAATTAATTGTTTTGAGTTAATATTTCATGATTGTTTAGTTTTTTTATAAGATGATAATTGGAAGTTGTGTTTATAATTCATTGATATTGATACTATCGAACATCACGTGAAATTTATTTATATCAACGATACAGAAATTTCTAGAAGGTGAGTACATGATTAAATGATAAATATGTAGTGTGAGACAAGCTGGAACAGTAGACAGACAAAGCAGATGAGAAAGTAAAGTCAAGGGAAGTAAAAGTTCAGCCAAGGAAAGTTCAACATAAAGTTAACTGCTGTAGGAGTGAAAGGCCTAACAATTAATATGTTAAAGGAAAACTAACAGTTTTAAAAAGAGATAAGAAGTATAGTTTATTCCGTGAAAGCAAGTTCTACCTGAGTGCACTTTGACAAAAGGAACAGACGATATCTGAAGTACGAGAACTAAATGATTACTGGAAGAGCAGTATATGTCTGTGCTAATTCATGCTATAATTACACATGAAATACTAGTGCAATTAAAAATAGAGAAAGGTAGTAGGGCTTGTGAACTGAAATTCTAAAGCAACTGAATAGGCCTAAGTGGACTTTTGACAAGAAGAAGAGAACTATGTATAGTATTTAAGATACAACTATGATATATATAGTGCAAAGAATTTTTGAATATACGTTTAACTTGTTTTGAATATATTACTTTAAAACAAGCAGAGTGTGTGTGTGTGTGTGCTGTTAACTTATTTTTGAAATTAACTGCCAACAAGTCACAGACATCTACTGTAGCAGAATCCTTGGTCCAACACCCATATCATTTAACCTACTCACTAAATACTACTATTATTTATAACATATAGAACAATAAGCCTCATTATTTTGACAATCACAAATTGTATTCATCTCAGCTTGTATTTCAATTTTTGAACTTAAGCTTTACTAATTGTTTGTATATCCTGGACAATGGGTGAAACATTGCACTTTTTTAAGCATAGGATTTCCTAATGGAAGTTTTTTTTTTTTACATTTTACAGACAATAAGAGAGAAAATTTAGCACACGCAAGCAAGAAATAATTCTCCTTTAAGCCACTAAATAGGTGTCTATAGGTGTTTGAACAACTTGTAGCATCCTGCCAAAATTTAATTCGTTGTATTATTAGCCGACACTTGGCAGCTGGTACATAATTGAATAGAGTTGTTTAAACATTTGTTCAACGACAAGTAAAAGCTTGGAATGGTCTATTCCTTCATCTCACTGACACACCCCTAATGAAGGAATAGACCATTCCAAGTTTTTACTTGTTGTTAAACAAATCTTTAAACAACTCTATTCAACAAAAATATTTCCATTATGATTTCTCATTATTCTTATTTTTCATTAAATCAAGTTTGTTCAGGTTTAGGCTGACATGGTCCAGTGATTAGGGAGATTGTCTCATGATTCTTATTAATCACTATGAAGGTTTGACAAATAAAAATTTCACATGTTTGAAAAATGGTCAAAATAAGTACTTCATCTAGTGAGCTCTAATGTAGTACAAGACAAATCTTGTGTATTCTTGAATATGTTTTTAAAAATAAATTTCTTTCCAACAACGAAAGATGTATACAATTAATTGACACCTGATAAGGCCAATGGATGAAAATATTCGTGCTTTTAAAAAGTACTTATTTGCATGTTTTTTAGGGTTATAAGCTTATTAACTTTATACAAAATGTTGTTTGAAAATATTACAAACTATTTTGTCCCATGAAAGAAAGTTCAGTAGTTTTAGTTGAATAATCGTGTGGAAGTTTCTATTAATTTGTGGAATGTTATTAATTGTATTTTCAGCTTGTTACAGTATTTATATTTCTTTACATATATGATACATTTTCATGTAGAACAGTTTACATTAAAAAGTAACTCAATCCTAACTTATTTTATCTGAAGAGGTCTGTTTATCATATTAAACTTATGTGTATTAGGTCAGTTCCATGGATTGACACTGTATTGAAGTAATGTTTACTATAATTCTTAATTTACTATGTGTACCTACATGAAATTTGGCAACCTTTTAGTAACTGTGAAAAGTTTCTTGCACAGTAAGTACCAGAATTCTCAATAAGGATTTGTTTATGAATTTACTGAATCAGTCTGATCATAAGGTGATTTTCATGTTAAGAATAAAAATACTTTTTTCCATCTTGTATGTTAGCCTTTTCACATCTATTTTCTGTTTCTGTAAATATATGGTTTCATTATTGTGCTAAACACAGCACGAGATAATTAGCCACAAATCATAAACCCCACGAGCTAAGTATGTGACCCATGTATTATTTGTAACTGCAAAACATAACTCAGCTAGGCCTCACTTTTTTTTCCACTGAGTTAGTTCTTCAAACAAAAATTGTTGGAGCTTTCAAATATACAAGTTAGATTAAAAAATGTATACCAACCAAAATAAAATCCTAAAACAACTGCAATTCAACTGGCTTCATAACTAAAGCTTACTAGGCAATTAACAAATCAAAAAATAATTTTTTCCACTCAGAGCCGAAAAATAGAATGGCAAAAAATGAAAAATGAATAATCTAATAGCAAATGTCATAGAGAATTACTGAAGTTTTTTGAAACACAGGATGTGATATGAGAGGCATGGCATGTGGATTGGCCTTTTGTTTTTTCTAACTAAAACAAGAAAGCTTGAAGACTAGAAATTTATATTCTGGCTTCCCAATATCTATACTATAAGTGTGAAAAGAAGAGTAGAAAGAAAATTCTAAAATGGGAAATTCAGATCATGTGATACAGAGAAGTGAAGATTAAGTACAGAATTGAGGAAGAAGGTGAAGAAAAAATTGTATAAGAATCAAAATCAAATATTTGTAAATATTCATCTATCAAGAACAATATGAATATTAATTCAGTTCTACAAAAATCAAAAAGTATTAAGTATTTTGGAGTAGTATTAAATTATAGACTAAATTTGAAAGAACACATTAAATTAATAGAGAAAAAAGATATCAGCAGTAAGAGTATACTATACAAGAAATTACTTATGTTAGAAAGAAATGAAAAACATTTATTATGCTTAGTTTGATTCAATTCTACAAAAGGGTATCACCTTAAGAGATTAAGAGTTTTAATGCAGTTACAAAAAATATTATCATTGCCAAAGTATGTTCATACAAAATATCATTTTCAAAATTTAAATATACTACCACTACATAAATTATATGTTTTCAAAACATTATATAGATTCAGTAAAATTATTCAAAGCTGGCAAAAAATAAAATCAATATATTAAACAAGAGCTGTTGAACATGGGTAATGAAAACTAAATAAAGTAATATTTAGAAACAGTTATCTATATTAAGCACCAACATTTCATAATAATATGACAAATGAAATAAGATTATTGTTTTGTAATAAAAATATGAAATCAGTTTTAATGAAATGGATACACTCATATAGAAGAACAAGAAGATCTATCTATGGTTTATACATAAAATAAAAATGTAAAAACATTTTTGGGCATATTATAACATTAAAATAGGTTTAAATCAGCATAAAATTTAATGAAGTAAATATCAATTAATTTATGTATTGTTTCATAACATATTTATGATCCACACTCAAGTAATTTTATGCATATTTTCTTTATGAAACTGAATACTTTCATATTATTATTCTTTTCTATTTTTTCTATTAAGCGTATTGTACTTATTTTTCGATTTGGAATATGCTTACACAATGAAACTAGATTTAAAATCTACACTGAAAATAACATAACAAATGAATGTGCAAGTATAATGCTGTAATTTACTCACCTGTAGGGATGAAAGGATTTACAACACAGCATAGTCCTCCAAGTAGCAACATTGCTGAAAGTAAAGTTTTTCGGCCAACACAGGAAAGTATCAGTGTTCCTAATATAACAGCAGGAATCTCAACAGCTGCAAGAGCAACAAAATTTACATAGACATCACCTCCAAGGTTGCCAGCATTCATTGAAAGCCCATAGTAGACCAAAGAATTAACGAACCTAAATAAAGAAAAAGCACCCAAAAATACTTTGCTCACAAATGCAAGTGTTATTACATGGCTCTACGAACTTGCCTACAAAAAGATGAATACTGAGATATTAAAATAAAATTATCAAAATTAACCTGTATGTTTTTACTACTATAGTTAAACAAAAGTAGATAACATTCTTTACAGTGAAATGTTGTATTATGATGATTAATCCCATCATGTAATAAAAACATTATTTCTTACAAATGTTTAGTGTTATTCATTAATAAGTGCAATAAAAGGCATAACAGTGAGCATTCTAAATACTTGTTAAGGTGTATATATATTTACAACAAAAAGCTACATTTATGTAATAATTTGCAAAGCAGATTATCTCACTAAACCAAATTTGTGATTTGACATTCCTTGACTCAGTGATGAAGGTAAAAAAATATCCAAGACTAATGAAGTGTTTTATTTTGTATCTGGCAATCAAAATGGAAACATATCCAGATAAAACATGCATTGTTCATAATGTTTTTAGTATTCATGATATATATATATATATTATATATTTCAAATACATTTTTATTTCAGCTTGCCATAATGAAACAGAAATTGATTGATTGTAAAACAGATTATTTTCAGTTACAAAATAATTAGGTACAGTACATCACATATGTACACTTCACACATCAAGATGTAACCTTAAGTAGAACAAATCACGAAATATTACCAGTTGAATTTGCTTTTGCAGCTTACAAAAATAACTAACTATAATGAGTAATTCTTTTTCATTACCATACTCATATCGAAACAAAAAATATTTCTTTCAAAAGCATTTTAATGTTCAATTTTAAAACCAAAACTAACATATCTAAAAATAAGGTATTTACAGGTAAAACAATTAATATTGAATCAACTGACAGCTTAAATAACAACTTTCTAGGCAAAAAGATTAAAAAATTCACAGATAAAATGATTCAAATAAAGCAGTTTAGAAAACTGAAAGTAAGATGTTAAAATTAATCATTTATACACAACTAAATAACATGTTTAGTGTGATATTAAACATTTTAAACTTTTTGTTTTTCTGTCATATAACAAGCTAATAAAAAGTAGTGTAGAAATTAACATTTAAGTAAACACAGAAGGAAACAAGTTTCTGCTGCACCACAATATACACTCCACAAAAACAATATATATATATATATATATTAAACTATTTTTCTTTCAAGCTACAAATCTTTTTACGATGGAAGAGTTGATTTTAGAATTTCGAGGAAAGCTACAGAGGGCTATTTGCATATAAATCATTCCTACTCAATAGAAACCACCAATTCTTTGCCTCACTAAAGAGTGATTTTACGGTCACTCTTACAGTACACTTACAGCTTCAAAATGTGGAGTTCATTTATCTGAAAACAGGCCAATGATGGAAGAAAAAAGATAATTTTGAAAAGACTAGCAACTGTACCACATACAGGGGGTCTTTCTTATACATCGTCACGATATATGTTGTTGCTCACTTACATTGTTGCCTTTTTGAGGAACACGTCGTAAAATTTACCTGCACATACATCGTTCATAGTTTTTACTTGGTTCAGCTTAACTTTCTCAACACGGACTCAGTCAATTTGACTGACCACATGACCTCTTTCTGCTCGTTTAAAGTCTTTATAGATTTAATACTTTTAACTTTCAATATAGTATGTATATCTTTCAGTTAACATTATAAGTCTTTCACATCCAAAAAAATCATATTTTTTGATTGTTGATGAGACTTAACCCTACTTTCTTTTTTTTATACTAATAGTAATGCACTAAATTTTTTATTTAATTACATAATGCACCAAAAAACATAGTCTAATAACATGCAAAAATTAGACAATTTTCCTTAACTCTCAAAATTTTCTGGCTTTCTAACTATGTAACAAGAGCCGTTACAAATTAATCAAAGCTAGCCATTAACTTTCCCATAGGAATGAACTGTGTATTATAAATGAAACTGATGCTTATCTGATCAGAATACAATGTTATGCAATATGTCATTTGATAGATGAAAACCTTTGCTTTCTATTGTTTATAGGTAGTATATAATTAAATGTAAGGAAGAACAAATACTGAAAGAAAGGATGTGACAGGAGGGGTCTGATTTTTCTATTTGATAGCTCTGTGACCAAACACAATTGAAGGCTATAAAAATAATAGTTTGTCTGAGCAATGATGATTTTATAGTGAGTAACTTACGTTTAATTTCTTACTAATTGGAGGGGTGGTGAATAAAACGTAGAAAAAGCAAAATATTTTAAATTGTACAGGGCTGCTTTAAAATGCTCATAAAATTGTTTTCAATGAGGTGTTTGGTAAATATAAATGCTGTTTAAAGGTCCTTGACCTCAGAATTAGTTATAAATATGTGTTGTATAAGTATTGTTACAACAGCAAAAGTCACGCAATGCTGGGAGCATGCGCGTTGGAGTTTCTAGAAGGATCATGAATTATCGAGGAACCCCGCAAATGTCCGAGTGTTTGCCAGGTGCACTCTTTTTTTAGTATATAAGTCCAGCTAATAAAGTCAGTGATAGAGAGATATGCAGATAGATTGAAGAGATAGATAATTGAGTCAAGCGAACAGTAGGCACCATAAGTAAATTGTGTGAATTACT
>NW_013668049.1:70942-75758 GCF_000517525.1 Limulus polyphemus | reverse complement strand
CTGTGGAAATTCTGTGTACTAAAAAGTTGTATCAAGAAAGAATAAACTAGTTTTAATTATGAAAGGACTTATATCGCTGAAGTTCTTTGTAAAGAAATTATACCGGAAATTAACAAATGAGCAAATATGTAACAGTATACTACAGGTACTGTACATGTACAGTATATATTTTGGTTGCTAGATATAAAACACAACATTTTCTTAAGTTATGGTCCCTATTCAATACCACATTTCATTGTTTCTTATAGTAAGGATAGAAATAACCACTTGAACAAATGAAATTTATGTTTAAAATTACTAGCTTCTTATATTCATTACATATTTAGAAATTAAAAAACTGGTAAGCTACATTAATATTATTTGCAAAATACTGTTGTTTTTGAATTCCTTGTAATTTTGGAATGGACATGCTTATTAAGAACTGTTATGTGAAAACAGCACACTCTAGAAACTAGTAATATTTATGCATGATGAGCATGTGTAGCTACTGAAAGTTTTTAGTTCTTACAAGAGAATATTACTGGTAACATTTACATCAAGAAATACTGTTCATATATAACTCATCTGTTTGATACTGATAATATTTAGATACAAATATCGTGCTAGCAATAGTAAATATTTAAAAATTCTTCTTTGAAGAAATCAGTTGATTATTACACAATATATCAGGTAATCAGTAAATTCTGTATACTTCCAAAGGTGACATTATTCTCAGTATTTAATGGATCATAAAATGAAAACTGTTCTGGTTTGTTTTAAATGTTAGATATATCAATCTTTACAACATGTCAATTTCTGGCTATCTTTTAAAATAAGGTGAAAAAATCCTAATGTTTATTTCCACCTTTACAAAGTAAGTGTCTTTCAAGCTATGCTATATTTAAAATAAATGCTTGGGGTTTCATGTTTGGAACTCTTGAAACTTCCATTCTACCCACACTTTTATAAAAGTATTAACAAAGGTAGTACCTGGAAAAAAAAAGATAGAAAATATAAATAAACAGGAGTCTGTAGGTATTTTCAAATTTAGAAGTTAAATTATTAAACTTAAAAATGGAAAAACAGTGCCCTTAACAACTCAGATATCACTCCTGGGGAAACACTAATAGACTTCTGTTGCTTCTACTCTGTACAGAAAGAAAGAAATACAGCACTTGTTGTCCACCCTATAACCCTATATCACTTTTACAAAATTTCAGATGTGTTCAATATTGAACTAGATGCACCTACCAGTTAAAAGCAATATTTAGTGTTCGTCTACGAAGGCATGGATTACATAGCAGGTCCATGATTCCTGCTGTGGGTTTCTTACTGTCTTGATCACAGAATGAGGTGTTCTAAGAAAAAACCACCAAAACTTGTGCCAAAATAGGATATTTATCTCTAATTCACTTTATACCATCAACCAGCAATGAAAATAATGTGATTGGAAAGGAGGGCTCAAACGTATTTCACATTAAACCCGATTTAAGGTGTTCATTAAAACTAACAATAATTGTTTTGCAATATGTACTATAGATTCATCACATGCAAGAACTAGATAAAAATAAACTGCAGCAGAAAGCAAAAATTTCTGAATATTTAACTTCTTAAAACACAAGAAACTTTAGCAATACATTAACATGAAAATATTTAGATAAAATTAATTAGAAAATCCAAAACAGTACACTTTGATAAATTTTATATTCCATAAAACTAAAACCATGTCCAGTTATTTTTTACATGATAATTTTTACTTTCTAATTAACATTTAATCAAGCCTAGCTTCATGTAATCACAGTGCTTGAATAAGGTGGAGAAGGGGAGGAGCAGAGCTAATAAAAATATAAAATATCAAAAACATACAAAAACATTATATAACAGTTTTCAATGACAACCAATTTTTGTTCATCTACTTAAAAAATTAGGCTTATATCTAACAATGCACAGAATACAAGTCAATTAACTGCTAGATTTTTCTTTTTTTGAAATTTCATATTTTAGCTGCAAATATTCTAAATTTTCAACAGTGACAAGTGTCAAAAGCACTTTTACAAAGTTTTATTCTTATTTAGCACCATAACTATACTTCCTGGTAATGCCACAGACTTTTGTTTTTAAAATATTTTTAATATATATGTATGACAATTCAACATACACGATACAACAAAGTTTAAATTTGCATTCTAAGTCTTCCATATAAAGAAAAAAGTTGGGTAAAATTTTACACCAGGGATAGGATCACCAAACATCGAACTTTGAATCTGATTGTGGAAATAATACTAGACAATAGTACTAAAGACAAAGATTTCACAACTTCTTTTTTTTAAGAGCAAAATATTAAGTATAGATGAAGATATAACTATATAAAGATTGATGTATCAATGAATATTAGCACATATCAGAAATATTAGATAACTAGCACTACAACTCTGAACAGCCTCATTTGGAATGCATTTACAAGATATTGTATCAAGCTAAAGAGTAGTCTACTGGGGTTTTAATATCAATTTTACATAATTGGAAAATCATCATATTTTTTTTTAGTGAAGCACACAATAGAGATAATAACTCTTTAATGAATAGAATGCATCAACAATTTTGATTGTACTTCAAATACATTTTTCTATTTTTGATTGTATTTCAATTAAATTTGTCTTTAACTTGTTACTGGTTAAGTTTTCTTTGATTTTCCTGCTATCTTTCACAATGTTTCTTATATTTTGCAATAATTGGTGTTAATCATTTTGTAAGATAATAGAACATACTTTCTTTAGTACTGAAATCTTGAAGGTTATTATACAACTTGCCTTATCAATAGAATTAATGAATTCACTTTTACGAGATCTTTGGCTTGGTAAATTTATCATTAAAGAAATGTATATTCCGAAAACATCTTTGATATCATATACATTTTTTCATGATTTATTTACTTTTTTTGTCATCATCACTGTCAGATATAAAAGAGCGTTTAGTGCAGGTAATAATAATTTATTTATTTTGTGAGTTCATATTTCACAATTCTTTAGTTTTTTCATAATAAGAGAGTTAAATGCAGACAATTATTGGAAGCTGTGTTTGTAAGTTATTTATGATGAGGCTATAGAGATTTCTAGAATACCTCAGTGAGAGATATAAGTAGCAGTGACCAAACGAGAGACCAGGGAGCAGGAAGAGTCAAAAGTAAACTCAAGAGAAAGAGAGTTTCAGTCAGAGAAAGGTTAAAAAATGTAAAGTTAACCGTCACAGGAGTGAATAGCCTAATGGTTGATATGTTAAAGTGAGATAAACAGTATTCTGACATTTCAAGAGATTAATCTGTCTTTTCAAAAGGTGTTCTAAAGCAAATGAACCTGCCTGTGTGGACTTTGACAAAAAGCAGACGAGTACTGGAAGTTCAGGATACAAATGCAGTAACTCAACGACAGTGATACTGTTGTGATAAAAGAAAACAAAAGGAGAGAAAGAGAAGAAAAGGAATAAGTGAATTATACACTGATAGCATTGAAGATAAAAACAGAGAAAAATAGTTTGACTTGTCAACTGAATTCTAAAGCAATTGAATTGGCCTAAGTGGACTTTTGACAAGAAGAAGAGAACTGTATAGTATTTAAGATACAACCACGATATACAGTGTAAAGAATTTTTGTACATTCATTTAACTTGTTTTGAATATATTATTTTAAAACAAGCAGATATATATTTAATATATACTAGTCAAAAGTAAGTTTTTGACAAATCACTAAGTCCAATTAAGTCCAGAATGTCAGTACCAATAAAATCCATATCATTTTAAACATACGAGACTTCATCATTGATACTTACAATATTATCACTGTAATTTGGTCGTGGTTGTTTTCTTTGATCATTTATTGCATCATTAGTACTTGCCAATATAGTTTTTGGCTGCTTTCCCTCGTGTCTCTATCTCAATCAAGCAAAAACTGATAATCAATACAGTCACTTCCACAACGAGAGCATGATAAGCATATTGAACATATAGATTTTTCACATGTACAAGGTAAAGGTTCCATTTTGAACTAGAACTGCAATTTGTTTAACAGCCATTGAAGCAGTTTTCAGTAATTTTGATCCATTGATTTGGAGCAGCTAGTGATCCACTGAAGCTAAAAATAGGCTAAATCATCATCCTTTTGGCCAGTGATATTATTCAAAAAAGGAACCCAAAAAAACATCTTTCTGCAATGGGTCAACTGACCAACATGAGCTTACCCAGGTTTCATGACAAGGAATTTTATGTTTAATGGCAAATTTTCTTCAAGTTTGAATTACTTTTGAACTGATTTCAGGGATGAGTGGTAAACTGCAATGTAATGTTGTGTTGTTCTGTTTATTATTTTGTTTCTGGGTTGATATTTGAGGTTTATATCCTGGTAGATGTGTGAGAATTGTTTGAGAATAGTTGATGGAAACATGTTGATGCAAATTAAGGAATGCTTTATAAGGTTGATTTCTTCATCTAGGTAGTCGGTTGAGCAAAGACTTAAAGCTCTGTAAAGATCTTTTTAGTGTATAGATTTTTATTGTTTGGATTCATGGGATGCAGAGACATATGCGATTCAGAAAGCCATGAAAAGACTGTTGTTCAGTTGTCTGAGGCAAAGCACATGTATTTGCTGGAATGTTTAGATCAAGCCCTTCACTCATTAATCAGAAAAGTGTTCTTCTCCTCCACAACAATGCACAGCCACATATGGCACATTTGACGCAACACAAGATTATGGATTTGGGTTGGGAAGTTCTCCCCCACCCACCACATTCTTCAGATATGGCACCATCAGATTACCATCTTTTTCGTTCACTGCAACACTATCTT
>NW_013668049.1:65450-70730 GCF_000517525.1 Limulus polyphemus | reverse complement strand
AATGGGAAAATGTATGCAAATGTGGAAGGTGTTAAAGAGGACATCAACATGTTTTTGCTTCAAAGCCAAGTGATTTCTTTAATCAGGGTATTAAAAACCATTTTTTAAGATGGAAAAGCATCATCAATAAGAATGGAAACTTTCATTTAATAAATGTTTTGTTTTGATATACAAGTTGTTTGGGTTTTGTGCCAGAAAAGTTCACAGTTAGGTTCCACTTCATCAATTGATATGCAAAATGTATTCCAATTGTTCTGTTATTGAATTCTGATTAGTTTTTTGATTTGATTATTGGCATTATTAATAACTGGTTTTAGGGTATGGTTGCAAGTTCTGATAAATAAACTTTGAAGTCATTATATTTCATAAATAAAGTTGCTTATTTGTGGTGTGAGTTTCTAAAAACTAAGGTTTGGAGTGATTGTTTCACTGGGAAGATATCTGCCAAGCTTGTAGTTAGAGTCATATAGGGCAGTCCTGTTTTAGTGGTTTATGAATAAGAGTTAAGGTGTCCATGATTTAGTTTTCCATAGACAATAATAAAGATCTTCAGTAATTAAATTATTTTTCTTCATTTATAACAGGGTTCTGTTTAGATATTTTTCATGTGTGTTTGCTGGGTTGTTTTGGATGGGTTTGAATTTATTTTTACTGGAAAGAATGTCATTCATTTTGTCGATGTATCCTGTGTATTTCATGATTGCAGTAGTGTTACCTTTGTCACCTTTTAGAATTTTAATGTTAACATCTTTCTTTGGATTACACATGAATTTAATCTCATTACTTGAGAGTTTTCTTTTCAGTTTTCAGGTGTATTTGCCGATATTAATGATCTTGATAGAGGATTCTTTTAAAAAATTAAAAATGTTCAAAAAGTGTTGTATGTTATAACTTGAACTTTATCTAAATGTATTCTTCCATGTAAAAGAGCAAGGCTGAAGATTTAAGATATACAAAACACATACACAAAGTTGAAGCTACTTTCGTTATATATATATATTCTTCTAATATGAAAAGTAGAAATAAAATAAAACCACCCTATAAATATATATATATATATATAAAGAAAATAGCTTCAAAACTATTATCATATTAATTACATTAGTTGTTTGTAGGCAATTAAAATCAGCTCAATAAAACAATAATAGATTTAATATAAATTAAGCCTTAAAATTATTTTGTACAGTCCATATTAATTTCCAGTCATAATCTTAATGTCAGAACAGAAATTGTCTGTGATGGTAGCTCCCAAAAGCTTTGGGGATATCCTATTGCAGACAAAATCCAAATGCAGATGAAAAACTAGTTAGCAATCATAGAAAATTAATTAAGGGTGTGGAGTTGAGTGCTTACATCCACAACGTCTCAACTCCTACTGCCATTCACTGTCTGGAGCAGTTGTGGGAAGGCAGTTACCCTTAAAAGTTCTTCTAATATGAAAAGTAGAAATAAAATAAAACCACCCTATAAATATTTCTACTAAAATTCCTCCCAACCTCCACCCTTAAAAGTTCTAATAGTTCCTAAAGTAAAAAAAGAAGAATAAAACCACCCTAAAAATTGTACTATAAATTAATCCCAACCTCCACCCTCTTCTAATATGATGACAAAGGCTTTTAATAAAATTTAAAAGATCTTCAAATGAACTACTTATTTTACTACAAAATTTCTTTGTAGTTCCTCTCATAAAATCATTCAAGTATAGCATGGGATAGTTGAGATAAGCCCAGCTACTTGAAGTTAATCTTTCCAGTCCTTGCTATTCTGAAATATTAATTAAACTTATCTATTTAAAAGTAGATAACCTCTAGTTACAAAAAAAGGTATTTTCCTTATCGAAAATATATTTATTATAAAATCTTCATATTTATTATGAAACAGTGTGAAAAATTTTTCTCAGATGCCAGTGTTTATAACCATTATTTTCTAGCTGAGTTATGAATAATATAACATTATCCATAAAAGAATTGCTATTGTTACAAACAGTTAAAAATATTTTTAATTGTGATAAAACAATTCCTTTTAGCATTATATTTGGAACAACACTATTGGGGGTGGGTAGACCAAGAATGGGAAATTAAATGCCCTTCTATTATCAAAAATAGTTGATTGTATTTTGCCATATGTGTGTGTGTGTGTCTGTGTGTATACACACATATATTTGAATTTCACACTAGACATTTCAGTTTTGATTTACACACACATATATTTAAAATATATAGATATATAAATTAAGCCTAAAAATTATTTTGTACAGTCCATATTAATTTCCAGTCATAACCTTAAAGTCATGACTAAAATTGTCTGTGGTGATATCTCCCAAGAGCATTGGGGATATCCCATCTATCAGACAAAATCCAAACGCTGATGAAAAACTAGTTAACAATCATGGAAAATCAATTAAGAGTGTGGAGCTGATTGCATATACCCATAACATCTCAACTCCTACTGCCTTGATTTGAGATCTAATTACAGCTTTGGACTCAAGAGAATCAAACCCTTTTGATTGATATATTTGTCCACACCAAAGGTCTCAGATTAATCCACTCTAAGCTAAAATAATTTCAATTTGAGGGTAGGCTGGTAGAGATCTTGATGAGTAATAAAATCAAATTGGGTATACATGCTCCCTAACTTGGTATTGCTGGTGCACAAAAATATAGCTAATAAAAAGGAAAAAAGTCTCATAGATTAATTTACTCTAATCCTGCCTAAAAGAATTTCAAGTGTTGCAACTATTGAGGATTCCCTCTTGTTCAAACATGTATAAACACTGACACTATTCACAGTGCATTTTAATATAAAGGTGTAAAAACTTACTTCCTCATTTTGAGGTATAAACAGAATCTGGCATGTCAACTTTATTCCATAAAGCAGCCTTCTCAATTGTTCTTCTTGCTTTTTCAAACTTTTCCTTAGAAATATACCACCTAATTGATTCTGGAAGAATCCTAATATAAAAAAAAATATGTATACATATATATAAATAAATACACACACACATATATGAAAGAAGATATGTAATTGCATGCAGCTCTGTATTGATTTTAGATAAATACACTTGTCTTGCAATAATATGAGAATCTCTTTGGCACAGGTGAAAGAAACATCTACCACCATTAGTAATATCTTGGCCAATATTGGATGTCAACCACAGACACTGTTAACTTACGAAAGTGGACCCATAAAAACTTGTATCAAAAAAGACGAGCTTTAAATGGTAAATAGATGGTTTAACCTCCACTTTTCATCACATAATAAATTAATTAAACAACATTATCTGGGTTTCTACAAGAAGTATTAGCTTATCTTCTTTACACATAAAATATAACACATTTCAAATTTGAGTGCTGAAATGAAGACTGGTTCTAGTTTAAAGATGATTTCATTTACTTAATAAATAATCTTTTCTATATTCCTATTTGTGATCTTTACTTATTTTCCCAATTATTTTAAAGATTGGTTCACTAATGTCACAGTTCAATACTTAGTGAAGAACCTAAGATCTTGCATTCCAACAGATACTTTACTTAATGTAAGCTGACACCAGTCTTGTAATCAATTCAACATAGCACCATCCATCTCAAAGAAAAGTGAAGTAATAAATAACACAAGAAAACTTAAGCAAAGTTATCTTAACTTTCACCTTTGTCAACTGTAGCTTATAAAATGCAAGCCATGAATTAAAGGCTGTTGTTAAACAAATGAAAAATCACTGTAAAAACGGTGGATATAAGATGTACGTCCTTCTATATAAATGTGCTTGTACCACAACAAGACCACTTTAAAAATCAGTGTGTTCATTAAACAAAACAAACTAACCTTTAACCTGAACCAGTCTTCAATTCCATTCTTACCAGAAGTAAGAGTTCAACTAAATATTGTGTAGCCAACAAAAATCCATGAGATATCATAGTTCTGTGTATTATGGCAAAGATACAGATACAATTAAAGAGACCCAGTTTGTTATTGAGCATTGCTACATTTGAAATGTTTGAATTTACAAGGTCTCCAGAATACTTTTAACAGGAGTCTCATCAGAATTCAGTAAGTAGCAGGTATGAATACAGTATGCTGCTTTATACAATGTGGGGGTGTCCAAAGAAACTTCTAGTGGGGTTGAGGACAAAGTGCCAAAAAAGCTGGTGTTTTTATCAACATGCTAAAGCAGGATTTCAAAAACAATTAGGTACATGTAAAATGTTAACTTTAAACCAAGTTTTAAAACTTAATGGTTAATTTCTGATCATGTGAGGGCAACAAGTTTTAAAACAACTTTAAACAGATTTGTGGTTGATGTTATTAAATTCTCTCTGTATTTCAACTTGAAATGAAGTTGCATTACAAAAGAAAAAATAAATTATTTTCAAAAATTGAGGTACCCATCCTTTGTACAGCTTATGAACTTGCACAAATGTGGGGGTGGATGTATGATAAATAATACAATTTATTTATACCATAACAGATTATTACAGTATTCATTATTACTTCACCAAAAGTTTGTATAAGCTTGAAGATATTAATATTTAAAACATAGAATACACCGTGTGATAGTCAGGGTGATTTTGTAAGAAGAGGTAGTGGCAGTAGGGGAGCTTTCTTTTACCAACTTTCAATACCCAGCTCTTCCACAGTGTTTCACATGATTAATTAAATTGACATTCATTGAAGCAGAAGTGTCTTACCGGCAAAAGTTGAAATGTCTTGTGTCAAACTAGGAAGTAGGTATAACTCAAGAAATGGATCTTCACACCAGCTTTATGATGGCTGTTGGAGTAGAAACTTCAGCTGAGTAATAGTGGCAGCCTTTTTTTTTCATTGCATTTATCTATAGAGAGTGCTAGAGCACTCTCCAAGATATACAAGACATTTGTGTGTGTCCTTCCCCCACACTTTGTATGTTGTGTTATAGAAAATTTAATAATATGTGTGTGTAAGGATGTAGCACCATCTATGAATGTAGTTTGTAGATAACAACAACAGCAATAATGGGGGATGAAGGGATTGTGATCCCACCATTAATATGCCCCTTGTTCCAAACTATCATAGTACAATGTTTGGTTGGGGTTGGTCCAGTACATAGTAGTAGTTAGATAATGGACAAACAGTCAGACAGATTTTTGTTCTTACACATATATATATATATATATATACACACACACACACACACATACATACATACAGGTAACTTAATCTTATGTGCACAGGTGGGGGTCAAAGTACACATACCATGACCTTGTACAGAGTGTCATTCAAGTACGGTATTATATATATACTACG
>NW_013668049.1:27490-65429 GCF_000517525.1 Limulus polyphemus | reverse complement strand
GAGTGTGTATATATATACGGTATATATATATATATATATATATATATATATATATATATATATATATGTATGATGTCAGTGAACTATTCAATTTATCTTACATTGCTGATTTAGTAACAGTTCATGGTAGCATAACTACCAGATACATTATACAGGGATACTTAAAAGACTGCAGGTATGTATTCTGAAGATTCTAGAGGTTATGTAAATTGTACAAAGGAAAAAAATAAATTTATTCTTCACATGATAATTTTTCACTCTGACTTATCAAAGTCTGAGTCAAACTGATTTCGTCACTTCACAGAAATATCTTGGATACAAATATGTTTGTAACACATCTGATTTTTTGTGTAATTTTGAAAATTTTTTTGCCAAATTACACTTAGATACACATAGTAAATTCAAAATTATAGTCATCATTCCTTCTCCAATATGAGGTTGGTCAAATGGACCAGCCCTGTGCACATTTAGTTATGCCAATATGCTTTTATTTGACATTTTTTTTCTCACTTGATAACAGACATTGGAAAGATTCAACATTTTAAGCTTCTTTTTTTAATATCTTTTTATGTTACCTAATTGAAGACCAAATGGCAAACAGTATATTAAGGATAAATTTGTACTGAAATATACTTAGTCTTTACCTTTGACACATATTAATAGTTACACTGAGGAAATATAAAAGCAAATTTGTCCTATGGGCATTATTTTTTGTAGTTAAAATAACTCAAAAGTAGTGCATTTGAAATAAAATACTGTAGATTAATGTTCAGTGGAACTGATGGGATAAGTAATGCTCAGACATATGGGGCCACCAAAAATTATAAACATTTTATATAAAATAAGAGACATACCAAAATGGAAAATGGTAAATTTATAAGTTTTTAACTCCATGCTTAAAATCTACTGAACAAATTTCCAACTTCTCATTTATAATTTGTCACTTAGGATAATTATTTAGGGTGTGCCTTAAAATTTCAGTATTTGTAGAGCTACTACTTGTGCTTTATTTCTAGACAAATTGATATTTCTACCATCTGCAGTTAATTTTTGTCACAAAACAGTTTCAACACAAACACTTTGTTACATTACTATCACATGCCATATGGCAAATTGAAATTTATATATGGACATTTTTGTAAGGCTTAAGACGGCAGTAGACAACACAGAACATACAACAGTAAATATTTACAACTTATAAATACATGTTGAATACATTCAAGATCTGTTTTTATTGTTGTGTAGTAAGTTAAAAAAGAAACAAGTCTTGTCACTTTAAGTACTTCTCAATGATTAAAATTGGTTGCATAATGTATCTTAACATTATATTGAATAGAATCCATATTCTGATTATTTCTGATGTAAAAATAAAAATTTATATCAACATCATATAAATAATGTTGTTTTCAATTATGCACTTCTTTAAATTGAAAGACCCTTCACTCAGCTTGTCCCAATAATTAAAATGACATTAGGTGAGAACAATGGAATTGATAAAATGTCTATAGCTAAATGGAAATATAGACGAGAATGATCGCTCTTGCAAACATACTAACAGTAGTGGCCTGTAGCTCTCAAAGAGCTTACAAACAGGAGAGACAGAAATAGTTTACTCCAACATGCCAACTTTCATTGCTGTTTTCTTTTGAAAAGGAATTCAAGAAAAGTTTCAAATATTCCTAACTGTACCCATTATTCAATTGCAATCAGTTGAAAATTATTGTATTGTTGTTTAAACACAAATATTTTGATATAGATGGTTAGATAACTAAAGAAAAGGTTAATACGATAAAAGGAAATACAAAGGATTGTAAGGAAGAAATTTTTGAATTTTCATTTTATTCAACATTTTGAGACTTGTGAGGTTAACTATCATATTTGTAACATTCTGGAATACTTGATAATTTTTATCATCTCACATAATTTGTTTACATACAACTTTTATCTCACTGAACCCATAATTTTTGCAGATCTCAGAGGCAGCATCAATCAATATATTTTACACTAATATATTATTATACTTACAATAGGTTCTACATATAGCTAAGGAAAATTATAGAGGCTGGCCCTACTACCCGTGACTTAGACTATAAAATACCATAGCTACCATAGTCTAAAAGTCAAAGTAGGGAATTATCGAATTAGAGATAGTGCATAACTAGTCACTAGCAATGTCCTTACAATCCTTTCAAGTCCCCTAATCATTTAAATTAAGGTAGACAGCTCTTGCTTGAAAAATTATGCAGGTCAGTTAGACAAATACTGTAAACATAACTGGTGGTCCATCATCATTATGTACTGGTTAATTTCACATACTGGCCAAATTCTAGGTTTAGACCATCTACTTATAAGTGGGCCTGTAATATAACTTATTACCATGACAACACTGCCAAGTAACATTTCCAGGGATAAGTTTACCAAAAAGTGAGTTTTTTTTCAACAAAAAGATGGAAACTCTCATTGCACTTGTTAATTTTATCTCTGACTAACAGTGTCATTTTATTTCTGTTGGATCAATGATTAGTAATACAAAAATATTAACATTTTAAAGACAGATGGTAGTTTAAAAAACACAAAGCTCTAAAACAGCCAGAGAAACTTACATTTCTTCATACAATTAGCTGCTTTTGTTTTTTGTCATTCTCTAAAGGTAACACCTGGTCATACCAAGGGTTTTTTGGCTATAATGCTTTATAGTATGTAAGGATGTTGATGGAAGTATTCTCAAATCAGATGATGCTTCGAAGTTACATGTGTAGTGCTAATTGTTCTGTGAAAGCCTGACATACCTTTGAGTCAATAATGTTAGTTTTAAACAGTGTGGTTTATGATCTCAACAGATATACAGTCTGGAGAAAAAACATTTTATGATCTAGTAAAAGCAACTGTCCAGCATCTTAAGCAAGTATACACATCTATGTTTCCATTATTGAATAAAGATGGTTCTTTGTGTCTTATGTTGCATCCAGTATCTTTGTTTCATTCTCATGAAGTCATTCAGTTTCAGAAAATTACAAAACTAATCTGTAATAAATATCATGTCAATTTCCTGTTATTCAGCAGGCATGCCATATCACTGTAAAGAAAATACCATAAAGTAACAAAGAAAGAATTTTTTGCAGTTGTATCTTTGTAACTCATTTTGGACATTAATTGTACAGTAGGAAGTTTGCTATTCAAGTGGACCACACATTACTTAAAATGGTTGATGAACTTTAAAAAATCTGGAAGGAATGACAAAATGCTGGATAACAGCATTGTAAAAGTATGATTTAGTCATACAGTGTTGCCTGGACCACAATAAAGAAAACCTACAGAATTTCTTGCCATACTGTGAGACCCTATCCATTTGTTTAATGTCCAGAAAATGGACACCATGTGGAAATTAAAGCAATTTCTGCCATATCATACAGTACAAAATTCCATTCCACTAGTTAATGGATGCCATGATTAACACTTTGAGAGCTTTTTGTTTTCCACTACAGAGAACTTGAATGTACTTGTGGCCATTAAATACTTCATGAATTGGGTTGAGGCTTATCCAATGGTTAGTACATTCACATACTCTGTGGCTAATGCATTGTTAGTGTGCTGGATAATCAGATTTAGAGCATCTGAAGAAATCCACATGGATCATGGAACTAACTTTAACAGCCAACTGTTCTCCATACTGTGTAGTGTTTAATGTGAAGACTTAATCTGCCTTGTCATCCCCAGTCTGATGGTTTAGTAGAGGGGGTAATGCAGACTATCACATTTATTCTTGCTAAGTTTTTTTAATCCTAACCCAACTAATTGTGTAAGCATTTACCATATGTCATGATGACATACCATGCAACTGATCAGAGATCAACAGCAGTACGTGCTCATAGTCAAGCTGAAAGTCTTGCTCCCTGTTGACATGACACATTGGTTGAACTGAACTTGGTCAATCTGGCCAATGTTGTAATAATAAAGGGCTTTTAATCATGTAACAATTTTAATTGTTATCTATGTTAACGTGAATTTTTTGTGTGTGCACTGCAACCTGGTAAAAGGAAAGTTGGATTTAATCCATCCTACTACTAACAACTATATTTTTCCTATTCACCTACACATGAAAATAAGTACATTCTAAAAAATATAAAATTACAAAATCCTATAAACCTATCAAGTTTTAGATTCTGACCTTCCAATGTAATACTTTTCATACTTAAATCACACCATACAATAAACTAACATCAAACTGAAATCTAAAACCTCCTAAAATTAAATCACATGCAAGACACTTAAAGCCTCCTATAATAATGGATACATATTTTACTACACTAACTTTAAGCCATCCAGCAGCCATTTTTGAGTGTGAGGAATGAAGTGTTTGTTTAAAGCAAAGTATTTGAAATGTTCCTTGGTAGTTAGTAATTCTAAAAAGTTTTTATGCCACTTTAAAATGGGCTGCTGGATGGTCAAAAGCTAATATAATAAAATATTTACAAACTGAGGTAGGAGGTTTTAGATTTCAGTTTGATATTAATTTATTGTATGGTGTAATTTAGTTTAAGCAATTTATATAGAAAGTGCAAGACTGGTATTATAATACATTGGAAGCTCAGAACTTAAAATTTAATGTTTTTAGGATTGATTTATTTTTCATAAATAGATGAATATGAAAAATAGTTGTTAGTAGCAGTAAGATGGATTTTTAAAACAAAAGACTTTCCTTGGCTTTCTTCTAATTCTAATTGGTGTAATTTATTATAGTGGATCAGGTACGGATAATCTGGTGACCCCGTTTTCCCACTCTAACTTATAACTTAAAATTGAAAAATATGAGATGGGGAGTAATATATAGAATTATATCTTTGGAAGTAAAGGCCAAAAAATATATAAGTAGTTTGTCACATGGTATGATCATAACCCCAAGGGTGTTTTAAACCAAATGTGTGAATTACATCTGGTTGTGTTATCTTTAAAATATTATCCAGTTTGATATTTCAAACATGTCTGTAGTAGGTGTCATCCAAGATAGCTATGGTAGAAAGGTACTAAAGGGATTTTGGAAATGTGAAAAAATCTATATTATGTTAAATAAATGTAAGCTAAGTAACTTTTTTGAACAAGTGTGAAGTAAATGAACTAATACCAAATTGTTTAAACTTTAACACTACCACCTGTAAATTAAAAGAATTAAAGCAATATAAAAAACTAAAAAAAATGACTTCAGCAGATGAAATTAAACTTAAGAAATGTTACAAAACTAAAACAACTTTAAGATGAAGAAAAATTACAATTAAAAATGGGATTATAGCTATAACTTTTCATGTTGATTAATGAAATAAGACAATTATAAATTGTTCAAAGTAAGACAGATACATAATAAGAAATTTTCATATTTAAAGAAGAATAAAAAACTTAAATCATTTTCGAGAAATCCTGATGATATCATCATGAATCTATTAAACCATATTCTAAATTATACACAAAAGGGCATTGTCTTGGGGAGTAAGTTTTGCTCTTACCCCTAAAAAATTAGTTTCATTATTATCTATTTGGATTTGGGCTTTTGTTAAAGAGAGCTTTAGAATTGAGCAGTTAATCCAACATAAATAAATTTTTTATAATATATGTACACATATTTTGAGCATAGGTCTGAATGGTTTGTATAACTTTAACCCTAAACCATGGAATATTAATTTGCTAGAAATACAAGCATCAAGGAAATCAAGTAAAAACAAGGGTGTCCTAATCACTGAGCCTGATAAATGGACTAAGGTTGTTATTTCAAACAAAGAAAATTACAATAATAAGGTTCTTGAAATTATAAATGATATTACTAGGTTTTGCACTTTAGAAATAGGTTCAATTAAAGCTACAGAAAATAAACTGAGTCAATATATATATATATATAATTTAAAAAAAAAGATAAAGGTTACAAATGAACAATTATATAAGGAAATAAGACCAGCTGGCTCACATGCTGGCATTTTGTATGGATTACCAAAAACAAATAAACTAAATTGTCCTTTGAAACCTATCATATCTAATATCAGATGTTATACCCATAAATTAGTAGCATTTTTAAGCAATGATTTAAAGGAATTTGTATGTAATGAATATACTTAAGAACAATTTTAGGTTTGTTGATGACAAAGAATTAAATTTTGATTATGATGTGGTAATTGCTAGCTTTGAGTGGAATCATTATTTACTATTACTGTTTATTAATACCCCATTGGATGAAACCATTGAATTATGTGTAAAATTAACTTATAATAATGAAAGTAGTTTTAGTGGTTTACCCAAAAAAGTATTTCATAAACTTTTTGAAACAGCTACTAGAGAATTGCATTTTTTATTTAATGGAAAATTATATGATCAATCAGATGGAGTTAGCATGGGGTCTAGTTTAGCAAGTGTATTTATGTTATCATGAGAAAAATTGATTAAAGGAAAGTTCTATACAATTCAAAACATATAAAAGATGTGCGGATGATACTTTACCGTATTTGAGAATAAAGAACAAGTGGAGTAGTTCCTTGAATATCTTAATAAACAACATGGAAATATTATATTTCTTTTGGAAAAAGGACTTATGTACCATTCCTGTATGCTGGTTACCCAAAAGGTTGGGAGGTTTGAAAATAAAATTTATCATAAACCTACATTTTCTGGTTTAAATTTTAACTAGAATAGTTTCATATCAAGGAAATGTAACAAAAATGTCGTTAGTATTTTAGTATATAGAGTTCATAAACTTACCAGTAATATAGAATTATTTAAAACAAGAAATAAATAATATTAAATGTTATGTAAGTAAGAATAATTTTCCAATAAAAATAATAACTAGCATAATCAACAAGTACATGAAGAAATTTCCATCCTTGAAGAAGGCATATATAATGTACCAAAAAAGATTCTTCATATAACACAGCAATTCATTGGTAAACATGCCTTGGAAATACAGAAGAACTAAAGATTTTACTATGTAATATTTATCTGCAAGTAGAATTTCGAGTCTTCCTTAAACCCATCATCAGAATAAGAAATTATTTTGTGCTTAAAGACAAAACATGCAAACCAAACTGCTCAAATGTCATCTACAAGTGTAAATGATCTAAAGTAGGTATAGGAACTACTTCTGAATTTTCAATTAATAACCCCACTCCCTGGTATACCCCACACCTGAAGAAAAAGTGCTTCAAGAAACTTTAAGGCACATATTACTGCACTGCATATATCCTGCAAGGTAGTAACACAGACGAATTTTAGAAGACACGAAAAACTGAAGAATCTTTTTACATTAAACAGAGATTCCAGATTAGAGGCAAGTAACCTGTGGCTACCATTGGTTGAATCTACAGAAAGTCTTTCCACCAATCAGAAACAGTGATAAACCATCAACATGTCCTCCAAAATGCACCAGAATACTATAAAGACTGACAACACCACACACACATTCACCTGAAGACAAGAGGTGGAAGACTTTCGACACATCATTCTCTGTACTTGTGTTTCTATAACCAGCAGTTGTCATCCATTCTACTAAATTCACCATGTTAGCTGTTGAATTTTATATCATTTTTATGAATTCATCCAATTATTATAAATCGCTATAAAAATTACTGCCATATGATGTCTGCTGTCAATACTTGGAAGAGAAAATGTAAAAGTTACACAGCTGAATTCAAACAAAAAGCTTCTCAGTATGCAAAAGAACATGGCAACAGTGAGGCTGGTTATGTGTTTGAAGTGGATGAAAAACTGTGCGAAAGTGGTGGAAACAACAGCCAAAGTTAAAAAAAATATCAAAGATTAAATGAGCCATGGAGGTGGATATACAAAGTGGTTAACATTGGAAGAAGATCTGAAGGCTTGGGTTATATCAGAGAGATGTGGGATTTTCAGTATACACAACCCTGCAAATGGCCAAGCAGATGGGTATTGTAATTTTACAGGAGGACCATGGTGTTTGAAATTCATGAAACGAAACAGACTATCTGTTAGACCCAGGATGTCGGTTGGCCAAAAGCTATTCATAGACTGGGAAGTTAAAGTGGAAAGCTTCTTATAGTTTGTTGAAAACTAGAAAAAAAGAAGAAGAAGAAGGAATAAAACTTACCAGTTAAAGTCACACCGAAATCTGGAGAATGGCCACAGGTGGTAGAAGAAAAAAGACAAAGAGGAAAGAGCTACATGATGAAGATAGTGGGAGATGAACATATTGGGAGTGGTCCACATGCCAGACAGTAGAATCTCCTCCATCAAATGATAAAGATGAGAAGCAAGGGAAAAAGTGAGAAGTCGGATCTGATGGGAGGAAATCTGGAACAAGGTATAGGAGAAAGAAGGTAAAGAAGAGTAGGCCAAATTAACCAAATGGTGGACCCCAATTAGTAGGTGAAAGATCATGAAGAGAGGAAGATTGCCATGTGATAAAAAGTTAGTTGCACATACCCTGAAAGCTAGCAGAACGTGCTACATAACAACAAAGGGCTCTGACTGGACACAGAAGGCTATCTGGATCTGTTCGAGGGTAAAGATGGGATATAGAAGGAAGGGAAATAGGAGAAAATTATGAACAACCCTCCAAAGCTGCTGAGGTCTTAGGTGGAAAGGAATGATCAGTATAAAAGAAAAGATAGGTAGGGTGATAAAGGGTATGTGAAAAGTTAATGGCAAACAAATTCAACCGTTGATGTCACAGGCTAAGAGCAGAAGAAAATATGTTTTAAGGGACAGATAAAAGAAGGAACACGAGGAAAGTGGTTCAAACAAAGGTAAAGTAAGGGCATGTGCCAATCTGGAAGGGCAGGACGCCTGGGAGGTCGATGTATCCAGAAGGAGCGTATGAGCAGGGTAGAAGCAGGGGAAGTAAAAACCCAATGATACTGGGAGAAACAGAAGGTATGGGATAGGGCCACCTGCTATCAAGAAAGCGAGAAGGCCGAAGATCCACGGTCCAAGAGCCAAGTGAGAAATTCTACCATACAAGACACAGGAGGCTTGTCAACAGGAAACCCCCTGTTAGCATATCAACAGCGGAAGACTTTCCACTTGTGTTGGTATACTTCCATGGAAGATGGCTGTATAGAACTAGCCAACAAGAAAGCAACTCGACATGTGAAACTGGACTGTCTCGCCAAGGACTGGACAAAAGCCAGGCATGAAGATGTAGGATGTAGAAGGTGAGATCAAGGTTGATGAAGAAGGAAGGGGGAAAGTGGAAGAGGGACAGGAGATGATAGGAGCAGACATTGTAACCTTGGAAACCAAGTTTGAGCTGGCCAATATGGAGCACTCAGGAGGACCCAACAAGGAGTGGAGTGGACAAAAGAAATCACCTGTTGAAGCAATCGGATGGGAAGGTATACATAGATATTTGTGTAACCAATCCTGGCTGAAGGCATCGACAGCTAAAGCCTTAGAAGAAGAGATACCAGCAAGGAAGAAACTCTAACAGCCTTACTTCCACGAGACCCAAGCTCACAGGGTAGTCACAAGTACTGGTGGTAACTGGGGTTACGTCATTGAGAAGAAGTACCCCAATTAGAAGGAATGGGTAAGGTTTGGGAGGATGAAGGATGGGAAATGAGAATAGTTGGCAAATGAAGCTCTGACAAAGACAAACAGGCTACAAAAGTCATAAGGGTTGATTGCTGGCAGACAGATGTCATCATAAACCTGAGACACAACATCCATAAATACAGAATTAGCCCTAGGTGATTCCTCAGGCTGCAAACTGAAAGGAACAGCAAACTCTGGAGGCAGGAAAAGACATTCAAAGTCCTCATCTTGGTGAACAAGTTCAGCTGACTCAGGAGGAGCTTGGGGACAAAGGTTGACCCATGTAGCACTCAATCTCCTGACACAAAAGCAGAGATATCCACCATTGGGTTGCCCACACCTGAGGCTTGAGAAAAAACACTGATTGCTGGTGTGATCCACAAAGTGTTAACATGAACTTTGGAATTCACAGCACAAGAAAAGGTTCACAAAATTTGGGTGCAGAAATATAGAAACAAGAATGAACTGGTGTAAAAGAACATAAAGTTAAAAAAGGAACCACTTCGTGTGAAAAAAAAATTTGTCTGTCACACTGGAAGCACTAGGCACACAAAAGAGTACATCTTTACTCAGACACTGCCAAACAAGAAGTGAAAGTTTGGTAGAGGAGAGTAGAGGGAGTCACATGCATCTAGTGAGCATATCATGCTACAATTGATTAACAGATGACACATGATGATTTACATGAGACATGGTGGAATTACGACATTCCAATATGAATATAATAATTCCAACAGGGTGGGGGAGAGCAGAAGGCTTGTGGCATGCGTGAAGAAAAAGTTTCCATATAGAGGGCAGCACTGAACAAGAATAGCCAATCATGTGAGGGGGATGCAAGTACCGTATTAGAATTTCAACTTCAAATCTACATGGATTTTGCCTAGTTCAAGATTCAGATCTAACGTTCAATTTAAACTTCAACTTCAGAGAATTTCTTAACTTTAATAACTCTCTCTCTCTCTCCAACAAAGTCACTTTCCCTTGTAGACACATTTTGTTTCGTGTGAAAAATTAATACAGATGGATTCATTTAGTGTAATATTGTGTCCAGTCTGTTTCTCTCTTAACCTCAGTTAGGTTCAGAGAATTCAGATTTATTTCGTACATTTTGGCCAAAACTTCCTGTTTTTCTGCAGTCTACCTAATCACTCTGGCAGGAAAACATAACATCTGAGAATATCATTACAGTAAGCACAATTAACACAACTGTGACTCACAGTTTATGTTTATGTTGAAACAACAGCAACCAAAGTATAATTTTTTGAACACACTATGAAATAAAGTTTTAAAGTGAAATGATTTCTATTATTGCTTATGAAAAAATAGAAGAGACAGCTCTTTTAAAATACTTTTGATGAAAAATAATAAAAACAGTAATATTCATAATATATTGATTTTGACATTGTAATAAGTTTTAAAAAGATTCTTCATCTAAGCTATGACACAACATACAAATCTATAAGTTTGCTTCCTTTTATTAGTTCTATTGTGAGTGTATAGATTTGTGCCAAGGTGAAAGGTATATTAACAAAGAAAATTTAATAATAAAAAGCTTGCTATTACCTTATATATTTGTCTGTGCTACCCAAAATCACATTGGAGAGCTTCTAAGAATAACTAGTTTAATCTATCCAACAGCAAATAAGTTCTGAAAAACACATGACAAAATAATTTTCTGAAGAATTGGTATCTGCACATGTTGGGAGACTAATACAATGAATAAAGTCACTGTAAAAACACAAGGCTAAAATAGAAACACATTTATTTTTTTCAAATAACTACTCTTCATCAGGTTTATTATGAGGTACATATAACTGTTAGTTATAAGTGCCAATACTCATAAGCTATATATTTGTGTGTGTGTATGCATTATACATATATTAAGCCTGAAAAAGAGTAGTTGCTTGAAATATTCTCAAATAAAATACATTTCTTTCAACTTTGGCGTTTTTACAGTAATTTAATTAAGTTACTCACTAAAATAAGGCAAGACTGAAAACAGTCTTTAGTATGTTCTTAAAACAGCTGGAGATACATTTTATTGTTGACAATTTCAAACATTTTTTAGATGACTATATCCTCTGTACATTATTTTCACCTAAAAAAGGCTAACATACTTACCAATAATACACCAGGAGCAGAGAAGTAGGTCCAGCTATTACTAACTCTAACGTTCTCCAGTTCCGGACAAAGTAGGCAACAAGAGCCAACAGTAACTCTCCGAAAGCAAATACAACTTGAAGCATGTTAGCACACCAAAGTCTTCGAGATACCCCAACAGCTTCCACCACTGCACAGTTAATGGTTAAAAAATTAAATGAAATAGGTCCTGATGAACTTAAGAATTTCTAACTTCAGAAATGAGATTTAACTATAGTCAATTAATAATTATGGACCTAAATATTCCATTCATGTTTTAAAATATTTACCTCTGGTATCAGCAATAAAATTAACTGAATTTCAAACCTATTATTCCAATAAAGACAGAATGAAAAATATACTCAGATTTGACCAATATTATTAATCTCTAAATGCTAAGATGCAAGTTCTTTAATTTAATTAATACCTATTCTTTGCCAATATGTTTTTTAATTATTCAAAAGAAAAAGCATAAAGGTAATCCTTTAAATCAAAAGGATAAAACTGTTTTAACAAAGGTGATATACTCATGCAGATGTTTCACCTTGATGTTTTTATTACTAAAGCATTTGATAAACCAGTTGTTTAAAACTTAAATAAAATTTTAAAAAATGGTTAACTATTATTTTACTTTTTATTTGTTATAAAAAAAATTACAGAAGTTTCTGTTATGGTTAAAAGCAAGATTGTGAATGATAAAATCTGTTTAAACTAATGATTCAGTTTTAAACAAATGCTTATTCAGTAATCAAAAAATTAATAAATAGTCAATTCTGGAACTATGAATTCTGAAGATTTTTGAAAAAACTGCAAATTTTTTTTTCATTATGTGTTTTTTACCTATTAGCAATTACATGAAATACATAACACTTTTTCCTTCATTTTCATCATTGTTGATTAAGCCACAAACTAATTAATACTTACCTTAGTAAAAAAAAAAACAACAACAACAACAAAAAACCAAGGTTACTAATTATAAGAAATATTTTAATTGATTTGTCATCCTTTAACAACAGATGACAGTAATATTAGACAGATTAATACTTTTTAGGAACAATTATAGTTAAATTTCCATCCGGGAAAACAAAGAATAAAAATATAATTCATGGATGCTCAATGGACAAACTTAGTCAAAGGGAAAGCTTCTGTATGGAACTACTGCTTATTACACCATGTATGCTTATCATAAAGCACAGCAACACAATTCCTATAAGAACCACACAAGTATTTACCAATTATAACCCCCAAAAAATATGCAAGCAAACACATTCATTTCAAAAAGTTGAAACTGATGTCATTACATAGATTTTTAGTACGTAGAAGTTACATTGTTAGTTTCAAATGCCAATGCTTATAATGCTACACACCTATATTATACATGACAGAATATAATAATACTAACTGAAAATATATACATCTATTTTTGTATCTTACCTATGAAAGATTACTAACTATTAGCAAATATATCATTTAAGAGAGTCTTATTTTTGACTATTCTTCTATGAAAGCAATGCAATGTTTAATTATCATCACTCACAAAATATCCGAGTTTCTCATAATTGAAAAAGACCTTTCCTTACCAGAAGATACTATGTTTGGCAAATAATTGTTGTAAAAAGAAAGTATAAATAGAATAGCAGATAGTATTAACCTTTACAGAATTACAGAATTATTAAAAGCATTTACGATAACTAGTTCTATGAAAAGCATATTTATTTGATTCTGCAAGTAGTTTGCATGTAAATTTATCACACAATGACATCCCTCAACTTATAATTACAACTTACTTTGAAGTATGATTTATGTCATGTTGAAGAGAATTGTAGATCAACAACAAACAATATGTGTAGCACTAATGAAACCTTACTTAATATTAGAATTAGAAATAAGTAATGTGGAAAAGCTGGTTGAAATTTTGGAGCATTTTTTAGAGCTTACTCAAGAATTTAACAATGAATCTTATGTCACTGTATCAAGTTTACCTCCACTGAATCTATTAAAAATCCTCCTACAACCAGCCAACGGTGACTCAGGAGTGATAATGCAGCTTAAACAAGCAACGCTTGAGGATCTTGAAAACTGGTGACATTTTGATCAAACTTTGCTTAAAGGTATGCCTTTCTTGAATGAATATGAGAAAAAAAAAGTAATATAATGAAGAACAAAGTTATTTCATTGTTGACACCAAGTAATCAGCTGTAATCAAGTAATCAGAAATGCGTAATGTGGAAAAGCTGTTTGAAAATTTGGGGCCTTTCTCAGAAGTTACTCAAGAATTTAGCAATGACTCTTTATGTCACTCTACCAAGTTTTTATTTATATTGAATCAGTTAAAAATCTTCCTAGAACCAGCCACAGGTGACTCAGAAGTGATAGCATAGATTAAATAAGCAATTCTCGAGGATATTGAAAATATTGAATGAATATGAGAAAAAGAAAGTATGTAATATGATAAAGGATGAATTTATTTGATTGTTGACACCAAGTACTCAGCTGTTCAGAGGAAATAAGCAAAGTCAGTTGATTGGAGAAGGGACACCTTCATGTAATTTCAGTGCTCAGGAAATTAAAGAACTACAAATGAAAAAAAAAAAAGACCACTGTTGGTTTAAAGCTGCTGGCATCTATTTAGAAGAATATGAACATGTCCACAATACAGAAATATCTTGAAATGATTGCTGAAGACCGAGTGAATTGGTACATGGTCACTTACTAACTACATCTACAAGGCAACCTATTGAAATTCTGGTCAGATAATGCTTATTTGTACCCACAGCTTAGTAGACTTACATTTAAGTATCTGGTAATTCAAGCAACCAGCACCTCTGCACAAAGGATGTTTAGTAGTGCATGTTATATTTTGAATACCAGGCAAGCCTCACCAGATTCAGAGAATGTTAAAATGTTTACCTTTCTTAGCTGCAACATTTAACATTGTTAACTGTTGACTTTTTTGCAAGAACTAGTCACTAAAACTCTTAAAAGACTATGTTAAATTGTTATTTTTATTAAGTGAGGATCTAAGCATTGTGATATTTAAGTTTCTACTTTCTAATGTAGAACTTATGTTTCTTAGTTTCTTCAATTTTAAATAATCATTCTATATTTTGTTATGTTTGTCACACCAGATACAACAATTAAGGTCTCAACATTGTCACAAACAAGCTTATAAGTATGTAAAACAATACTGAATTGTCTGGAATAATAAGTCTGGAAAAGTATACATACTACAACAATACTAAATTGTCTGATATAACAAGTCTTTAAAAGTGTACATACTACACAGTATTGTTCTAAATGGTTACTGATCTAATCTACATAAAAGCCAGCATGTGTAACATGCAAGGGGGCTGTGAGGGGAGTGCCGTGAAACCTTATAAGTGTAATGAGCATTGGTATAATAAGCCTAAAGCAAAGACGTTGTGTGAGATCACCTAGCCTAGAGCCAAGTGCATAAAATTTATCATGAAAGTAAAAATAGATCATGTTTTAAATGTAAATTATATTTAAATTAAGGTATTTTCTGTTATATCGCCAATGTTTTTAATAAAAAACAAACTTCTTTAATCAATGGAGGCTCTTTATTAAGAAATCAACAAATATTTCCAGTTTTTGTCTATGCATTTCATTTTATGCATTCAGTACATAGACTAACAAAAATATTAGGTTATACTTTTGATGCTAAGCAACATGACATAAAAGCTATTATTGGAACACAGTGTTACCAAAACACATTGGCATTTTCTATATATTAGAAGTTATTAATCTAACTGATTGTTACCAATAATCATTCTATGAATATACCATGAATTCACTTCATGAATGATCTTAATTTTGATTGGCTCACAGAGGAATTTACTGACGCTTGACTGCCTCAACTGCACTTTTCTACCTTTGTTGGTCAAGCTTGATTTAAAACAATTTATTTATGGTTAAAATATACTATGAGGTGGAGGTGGTAATATTTGCTCCATCATTTTTGATGGGCTATATGTTAGTAAGTGAATAAATATTTTGTTGTTTCTAAATTTTAAACAATGCAGTCACCTTGCACGTATGACAGTTTTATGTACAAAGTTTAGAATTTAAAAAGTAACTTAATTCTAAATTATTGTGCCTGAAGGATGAAGACAGGATTTCCTCTGGTTTTGATATTTTTTGACATTGATAAAATTTTTGAGACAAATTATAAAATGAATTTTATATGTTAATTCTATACACACTTCAGTAATTTTAACCCACAAATATTTTAGAATCAATATTTTATAATTTTCTGACATTTATTGGGAATAATCATAAAGGGAATAATTCATATTTTCAATTTTACACAGCTACAGATAGTTTTGCCAGTAAACAAAATTAAATTGTGGATTTTTTTTTAAGAATTTATCTGTCCTTCCCAAAGAAATCCTTTGCTAACAAAAGTCTAAATTGAATCTCTGTTACAGGCTTGATTATTAAGATGGAAAACATCATTTATACTCACCTACTACATATCCTGTCTGGAACAGTCCAGATACTGCTGCAGCAGTTATAAATCTAAGAAGAATAAATACAACATAGTTGGGGGAAAAGGCAGTTCCAACAGATGATAACACCAACAGCGGTGGAGCAAAAAGAAATACTCGCTTCCTGCCAACTCTGGAAAAAATAGTATTTTAGGTTTTCTACAAAGTATACATATATTACTTCTGATATAATATTAAAACATTATCTCACCTCTTGATTCAAACCAATTTTATAAAAGTGAAAAATGTAATTGCATTATTACATTAGAAATGGGAAGCATAGTAAAGTTGTTTCTGGTTTATAAATTTCAGCAATGAAAGATTTTTTTAAAAACCTGCAAACTTTCCGCATTATTTTTATCTAAAAACATTATATAAACAGAACAAAAAATTTTGAGTGTTTAATAAATTAAATACTTATTGACCATTTTACACAAATAAATATGTTAAAATTAATATGAAGGAGACTTAATCCTTCTTACTTTTAACATTAATACAATAAATTAAATATACAAACACCAATACTTACTTATCAGCCAATGCTCCAAATATAAGCGCTCCAACCAAGATCCCAACCATAAAGACAGAACCAGATAAGGCAACAAACATGCTTTTTTCACAAACCAAATTCCACTAGATATGAACAAGCAAGAAACATGTTTTCATAATGTTTCCCATTTCTGTATAAACTAACTCTTAATATGTTGCTTTTACAATACTAAAAATAATATTTTTTCAATGAGTAATGGGAAGTTGATAGTGAATTTGTAAATGATACTCTTCATTTTCATGCTACCATAAACTTTATCAATATACATTTTGTAGAATATTGTTCAAGATATTTTGTATTATTCTATTCCCACATTTCAGCAAAGTTGTTTATTTGCTTTCAACTTTCTCTTTATTTTAACATAAGCCTATACAGCCTCAAGAATATTCATATCTGGGTTTTGTGAAGGCCATGTGCCTATTTAATTTCCATATGCCTTTTAACCACATTTGCTGTATGCTTGGGAAAATTGTCACTTTGAAAGATGAATCCATACTTGATGAATTGCACTTCTGAGGAAATGGCACAATTAGAACTGTGATTTTGTGGAATTTGCTAACTGATTACATTCAACTAATAAACTAACATAGGGTGACTAATTTTCACATTTTCAGCTTCTTTTTTTCTTTTATCAACATTCTTGAAGCACCTTTCATTTAATATGATAGACAGTTTCATGTAAAATAATTTAAGAATATGTCTGTTTTAATCCTAAGCTGTTGAATAATGAAATTGTATCATATATACAATGTATTATAAAACCCTTAACTTGCTGAAAATACAATAGTGTTTTATGGATTTCTCCCTAAAAATTCCACGAAACTACTCTACTAAAACAACTGAATTTTTGCTGATGAAAATATACATAACTACTTGATATTAATTGTAAAACAGAAAAATAATAAATACAACATTGACTAGAGATCTGGCATGGCCTGCTTATTAGAGCACTCAACTCGCAGTCTACAAGTCATAGATTCAAGTCCTGTCACTGAACATGCTCACCCTTTCAGCTGTAGGGTTATGCATTGTGACATCTAATCCTGTTATTTGTTGGTAAAGAGATCAAGAGATGGCAGTGAATAGGATTTACCAGCTGCCTTTCCTCTAGTCTATTACTTCAAAATTAGGGATGATTAATACAGGTAGCCCTTAATTAGCTTTGTACAAAAGCAAACAAGCAGTGACTAGTGAAATTACTAGTATCTACAGTTAAACAGAATTACATATGAATACAACTACATCAAGGTGATCAATCTTGTGGATACATTAGGTGAAGACACTGTACAAAGGGACAATACACTTGAAATCACATGCCATTTCACTTGTTAGAGGCAAAGGAGAAAAGATTATCACGGGTTTAAAACTAGTCATTATTTTTAACACAACATTTTTGTAATAACAATTTATAATTTTGATTCAGTAAAATGACAGTTCCTCATAAATATCTATTCTTATTTACATGTTTATTAGTCATTGCATATTAGCATTATTATATAACTATTAATTTAACATCCTATCAAACATTTGCAGCTAAATATTACTGGAAAGCAACGATATAATATCTCCACACTATATGTTATCAGTCAATGACTAAATATGAAAAAATAACAGAAATGATTCTTGTCAGTAATGCACTGCAATTCAAAATGACAATACACAATTTTAGGACCAACCCACACTATCATTCAACACTGTCAAAAATGAAAAATGCACTCTTTGCACAACTTTTAAACAATGTACAATCATACTGCATCACTAACAAATGCTGTTCAAATTGAATGATGAGGAACCCACTGTTTAGAAAATAATGCTTGGGTAGTGAAAGAAACAACTAGAAATGTACAATGACTCAACAAACACATCATCAGGTACAAGTAGCTTACACAGACACAGCAATACATTTACAGTATGGAACAGAGAAATCACTTGACCAGAGATTGCTTACCAGCTTAGTAGAGGTATCTTGGTACCCTGAAGTTTAAGTTTAGAGTATGGCTGGTTTGTTCAATTAAGACGGCTTCCTATATTTTGTGTTTATTGATGTTTAGTTCACTGTTTCAAATTACAGTGTTTTGAATAGATATATTGTGCTTTTTGTGTTACAATGGTGGATAAACATGGAGGTTATTATGTTCAGTGAATCTAGTTTTAAATTTTATTACGGTTTCTCCGATTTAGAATTCTCGACAGCTAATTCACATTATTTTATAAATGATGTTATGCAATTCTACATAATTTGTTTATTTAGTAATGATTTTAGTTTAGGGCCAGGTTTTTGAGTGCATTTGAGGTCGACAAGAATTTTTATGTTTAATGGTAAGTTTTCTACAAGTGTGTATTAGTTTTGAATTGATTTCAGGGATGAATGGTAAACTGCAGTGTAATGTTGTGTTGTTCAATTTATTAGTGTTAATTTTGTTTGTAAGTTGAGTAGTTTTGAGGTTTTTGTTTTGGTGGTTGTCGAAAAGTTTCTGACAATATTTCAGAGAAATTTCCTGGTGTGAATGAAGGAATGCTTTATAAGATTGATTTCTTCTATGTAGTCAGTTGAGCAAAGTCTTGAAGCTGTGGATACCGATTTTTTTTGTTTGAAATATAGTGGCCAGTACAAGTTATTTTTTGGAGAATTTTGGTTTTGAACTGTGTGTTGGATCTAATAATGTTGAGGTTAAGAAAAGATAACTGTTATTTTCACGTTTGTTTGTGAATTTTATCTTACGGTGAATGGAAGTTATATATCCAAAGAAAGTGTGTACATGTTAAAAAAAGGGATAGTACTCAACATAGGCTCTGTCTTTACACTGAATCACCAACTAATGGCAACATAACATTCATGCATTGATGCCAACTATTGGTATAAATAAGTAATAGTTAGCTCTGAAGGAAAACCTTAACAAATGCCGTATTTTGTCCTGTTCAGCAATACACCACAATGTAATACATTAGGGTGATGCAATTACAGCATTCCTGTGAAACTTAACAGGAAATGTTACACATGTGTAGTAAAAAGAACATTACTGAAGTGAACAAATTTGTAAGCTTATAAATTTAGTGATTAAAAACATTGATAGAATTCTTTTGCATAGTATATGTAATAGCATTAGGAATTGTGTGCAATGTTTACATTAGTTCCTCTAGCATTACTATACAGCAACAGTATTTATTTACTATTTTTATCCTCTCTCAGATTTCTAAAACATTGAACTTTACACCTATTTTGTGTTGGTAGTGTTGGATGTGTGTATGCATAGATGGTTGTGATGTAGTGTACAATCAATTTTTAAGCCTAGCTGTGGAAAGCACTCAACATGGCAATTGTTCTCCCGTGCTTCAATCTCTTTCTAAACTAAATCTGTGTGTTAGTATATTATACACAATACATACATGTGCATTTTATGGTATGATAAATATTCACAAAATGACATTAGTTTCAAATATGCAAGTTGAATTAATCGCCTAATTCTGAAAGACTAAGAAAATAAACAGCAAAGAAAATGCTGCTGAAATGAAGTTATTATTTATTTTTCAAAGATAAAAGTTAAAACTTTACTCTTTATATGGCTGTATTTTCTATATAGAACAGAACCTGCTTGAAGAAGCTGACTTCAGTAGTTGCAATGCACAGCAATGAGAAGCAAAAACAATAGCTAATGTCTTATGTTGTGCGACACAAGAAACGGAGCTTAACTTAGTTTAAAGCTCTGCATTTCTTTTTTTGTTACACGTGTAGATGTTAAAGCTACTAACTCATAGCACCATGCTTATTATCAACATGCCAGGTAACAGCATAGGCAATACTGTGACCCACAAACAGTATGTTCTATGACACTTCTACTGCAGTCATTCAATTGTATAGCCTGTCACTTGCAGGACTGTAATTGTACTTTTACTTTGTTTCAATTTCTCATAGCACTTAGTACAGTGCTATGTCAGGTGCTGTTCTTATGATACCTGAGAATCAGGTGATTTGCCTGCAGGGAGAACAGTATTCAACCACTATGTGTTAGCAAACATACAGGTACTAAAGTTGTATATAGAGAGCATCAGAGAATGGCACTAAGATTGCTGCAGCAGAAGTTAACATTAATGTATTTCCAATAATACTTACCTCTGCTGACACTTATAGCTATTACTTGACTGGCATGGTTTCATCTTTGCCCATCTAAGCACTGGTCTGATTTTTTCACTTGCTCCAATCTTTATACCCAACTTAATTGCCTTTGGCGATATTTGTCTCGTGATACTCTACTCACATCAGTGCACCCTCTATCCTGGTACTGTATATAAGCACCTCCTTCAGATAATTGTATCACTTTTTCAAGACCAATACTATATCAGTCTTTAACAACTGGCTCTTAGTAGGGAGGAGGGGCTGGACAGTGTCAGTGGAGGCAAGTATTATTGAAAATTCATTTTCGATTTAGGAAATTGTTAACTTCCAAAACATACCTCCACTGCCACTTATAGTTAGAATCACAAACTGAGAGGTGGAGGAGCTGGTGAAGGCATTATCCATACAGAAAGCATCTTCATAATTCATGGGCATACCAAGATAAGAGTGTTATCCAAATGGGAAAACTGCACTACACACAGAACAGGTATGCTCTTTACCCTGAACTTAGTTTCTGTATCAAGGGTGGAACTGTACATGAGTAATCATCACTATAGACCAGCCCCAACCAGGTAGCCAAGGTTCCACTACTCAGGGTTGGAATTAAGGGGTCTTGGTCCCTATATTCCACATTGGTGGCTAGGACAATTAGACCCCAACATTATATATACTTTTGATTGGATCCCAACCTGTAGCTTTAGAGTGATGCATTCTGAACCACTGAAATCATGACGAGAAGGTACGCAACACCAAAGTGAACAAACCTTCTCAACCTGAAGAAGCCTGACAAGTAACACCCCAGGCTTGGAATGATGGGATCATGTATGCCTTACTTAACTGAAGGAACAGAACTCATCCAGTCTAGAATTATGAACATTCATCCTCACTCCCGAACTGAGTTAGAAAGGAGCCTTCCACTTGCCCCTAGAATTATTGGGAGAACATGGAACAACTGTGCTCAACCAAGGACCCAGGATAGGACCACTCTGCATTCAGAATTGTGAGGAGATAGTGGACCTCCTTCCAATAGCAATATACTGAACCAATGTTGATTAAAATGAAGAGCCAGTGCACACCCAAACCGGATAGACCAGCATCAAATCTCAACCAGTATTACAAGTAGGCTCCTGCTTAGGCTGGTGCCACTTTTACAGACATCTGGGAAACACATCCAGGGCCCCAGTTAGGAGGGTCCCCAACTTTATCCTCTTCTCCAAGAGTGGAGGAATTCACTCTAACACTCTGGAGGAAAAGCCTCTGTCTACCACCCCAGTGACTGAAAACTAAGTATGTTAAGGACTCCCTAGCTCCACTAGAAGAATAGTAGAATCTGGTGGGTGGGGATGATGTGCATTGGGGAGTCCTGATGAACAGTGCAATAGTTGGACTAAGTTCCCTTAATTTTTAAAAGCAAACTAACCCCGATTTATTAAATCTGAAGATTGGCAGAGATGGGCACGATCTCCTTTAGCTTTATTCATGATAGTCTATGAGTGGTGGTTCAGTATAATATGGTAATACCATCTGCTGAGCTCCTAGATGGTCTTATGGAACATCTCATTTCTACAGAGCCTGTTGCAACTGGTAGTAAGTAGAGTGAAAATTAGTTACAAGTGTGGAATTGGATTGATAAAAGCACACTTGTTTGGGCGACACTTGCCACAGTGGGATCCAGTAAATAAACAAAAGGAGGAGAAAAAATACTCCCCTCCTCCTTATAATCTAGCAGATGTGGACAAAATGGTCAAAGGGAGTAGGCAAAAACCCTCAGAAAAAAAAACTGCAAGATTGTGTAAATAATGAGAGGGAAAGTATTGGGAGAAGTCCACATACCAGCTCAGATGATGTCCTTCAGTTGGCAATTCAAATGGTCAGCTAAAGAAAGACAGAAATGTGACTCACAAAAGTTTCTTTGTCTGTAAAGAAAGTCCAGAATAAGCAATATGGATCAATTTGCAAAGCCACCTCCTCAAGGTAATCAGAGATGAATCCCTGGAAATTGAAGGACCCCAATGAATAAAGAGTCAATTTCCAACACCTTTAAAGGAGTTAGTGTAAGCCACATAACATCTCAGGGCCCTGTCAGGACATAACAAAGAATTAGGGTCTCAGTATTTGTAGAGGTGAAAAATAGCTGCCAAATGAATTGGTGGGAAGGATTTATCCCCTTCCCTGGCTGCCAGTCTTAGGAAGAAAGGACCTATCAGGGTATAGCAGGACAAAAGTGGAGTGATACAGAGTCCTGTGCAAACAACTGACATACAACATCCACATGCCAGCAGCTACAAAAAATACACTTTAAAGGGAAAGGTGATACATAGCACCTGAGGCTAAAGGCTCTATTGGATGTCAAGACAAGGCATGTAATACTACCCTAATATCCCAGTTAAGCATTGAAAAGACCCTTTTGGATTTTAGAAGGTTGGATAGCACAGAGGACTCAAATACTTTCCGAAGTTTAGAACACCAAAAAGTAGCCGATAAAGCTGCCTTATATAAAGCAACAGTAGAAAAAGGTACACCTTTGTCAAAAAGCCAGGTCAAAAAATGAGAATTGGTGGGCACACTTGGGTAGAGTGGGTTTAATTTTCTTTTGAGACACCATTGGCAATAAGTGTGCCATTTCCATTGATAAAAAGCCATTGTGGGTCTACAGATAGACTGAGACAAATACAAGGCAACTTCAGAAGTGAAACCCTGAAACATGAAGTTTGAGTTTGGAAATGTCTGGGTGAAGAACATCAGATCAGGGTGGGTCAACAGAGATGGCCAAAGAGGAAGTGGCAGAGGTAGATACTCTTGAAGATACCGTAGAAGAGGAAACCCTGGATGGGCCTTGACAAGGAGTGGATCAAACCACAGCCAGAACTATGGATAACAAATGAATCAAGGAAGAAGACATGGAGGTGCAATTCCGTCAAATCTTGACTGAATGCATTTATCGAGGATGAGGAACAGGAGACCAAATTGCCAATAGTTGACAGTTCCAATGGATGGCAAATGCATCAATCATTGGAGTCTCAATCTGAGAGCAAATTCACCAAAAAACTTTGCGATGGAGCATCCATTTGGTTGGGCTGAGACAGGCGATTGGTTAATATATTCATCATCCCTGGAACATGGCAAGCCAGGAGGCTGATATGATGAGAGTGAGCCCATTCTCAAAATGAGTGTCCCTTTGATGGGAAATGTGATGAACATATGTCATCCATCCATAGACTCTGGAATTCCTGACCATCAATATATGCCCCCCCATCCCTGAAGTGAGGCATCTGTGAAGAGATGAATCTCAGGACAAGGGGGCAGTATAGGAACACCAACAGTAATGTTGGTCCAATCTAACCACCACTCAAGATCTAAGATGTTGCTCCTGAGTAAAGAGACTGGATGATTCAGTGAATCACAAATCATGATTCTCTGGTCATGCAACAACCACTGAAGGGACCACAAAGATGCTCATCCCAAAGTATGCCCATATCCCCAAAAGAAAGGGGAACCATCTGTGCAGCAGGGGAAGAAAATGCAAGTAAGAGCCTGACTGCCCATTTCATAGCCTGGAGCCAGATGGGGTAGTCAGCTGAGTCTGGCTTAAAAACGTGTTGAAAAATACACCAAGATGGACAATGTATTGAGTTGGCAAGATAATGGATTCCTCAGATCTGATAAGAAAGCCAGCCTTGGTGGCATCTGAGAAGAGAATCTGGGTGTGTTGTTCTGCCAACTGACGAGATGGTGCCAAAAGTAACCAGTTGTCCAGATAATGTAAGTGTACAGGCCCAACGAATGAAGGTGATGAGAAAAAGTTTGTATGACTCTGCAGAAGACATATGGTGCATAACTTGACCTTTGTGCATGAAACATGGATATTCGTGGAATGACTTTGTTATGGGAATGTGAAAATATGCATCAGCAACATTGAACTTGGTCACCCACAGACCTAGTGAAAATGCCTACGTAGGTTGAAAAAGGACTCCATTGTGAACCTGGAAGGATCTAAGAATTGGTTGAGATGAGAAAGATCAATGATCAGATGCCAATCTCCCATCTTTTGGACATAACAAATAAATGGGAATAAAATCCCGGAAGAACGGGATCAACTCTTTCTACTGAACCCTTGACCAAAGATCCTTACTCTGGAGATCTGATTGAGGGGTGAAATTACCACAGATTGAGAGTATAATGCAGGTGGAGAAGTGAACTGAATGACCAATCCCAATGCCAAAACCTGAATTACCCATGGATCTGTAGTGAAGGAAATATTGGAAATATTGTAACCTCTCTCCCACTAGCATAGGGTAGTCACCGATGATGTTGACAACATTCTACCTGAGTGGAGGAGCCTCTAAGATAAGGATGTAATCTATTCTGAATACCAATAGATCAAGGAGTTGAAGCCGGGGTTAGAACAGATGACAAGCTGTCCCAACATGACTTCTAGCAGGAGCCAAAGAAAGTCTATAGACCAACAATGACAAGGAAGAATACAAATGGGTGACATCAATCCATGATACCAATGCCTCTGGAACAGCCACAAATATCAAGGGATAAAGAAAACGAGTCTCATGTAGTTCACAGAGGGTGGCAGCAGGTAGACAAACTTCTTCCAACAAGACATCTCTGCCCAATAAGTCCCAACAACATACAATCCAGGAAACCAAAGAAAGAGCAGAAGCTGACAATCTCAGTCAGCAAAGAACACAACTTGTCATCAAACTGATGATGGGAATACTAAGAGGCTTCTGACAAAATTTGAAGGGATTATAAATAGGTCAGACGAATCTGAGAACATTGTGATCTGTTCTAAGTGATCACAGGGTTCAGTCTGGAACCCTACATGTAAACCCCCAGCATTGACAACGATATCAGGTGAAGGAAGAAAAACTAAGTAGTCACCCTCAGACCTTTCAGTCATCAAGGAAGGAGTAAATTCAAAGGCAACCAGAGAAAGCCTCAAACTCTAAGAAACCTGTTTGACTAACTGAAGAAATGGAGCAGGAGGTGGCTGATCTAAATTGGCCTCGTGAGAAGCCAACCTAGTAAACAAAGACCCCAGAAAAAGAGAGTCAAAGTTATCTATAGAATGTCCTGGATCATTGGCAAAAGCAACCTCAGAACCTCCCAGAGAGACACCATTAGATCAAATATATATATATATATATATATATCTCCATCCCACAAGGAATCAGATCACAGACAGCTTCAACTGAGAGTGACCACTTTGGCTGTGGTAGGGCCTGCTGCAAGTACAATAATCTTGGTCATCTCTTCATCTTTAGCAAGTTGAGTGGGAACTCGAGAGTTGCTGGTGGAGGCCCTAACAAGCATCTAAGAGAAGTAGTAATTCATTGGCAGTGATGAAATGGAGGCACCACTGCCAAGTCCAATGATGAAACACCACCTGGGCATTCACACAGAAAGATGGCTAAGGATTTTCTTGCAATTCTGAATGAGGTCAACCAGTGCTTGTATCTGTAAAAAGGTTGTAATTAAAGTGTTTTGACTTGTAATATGTTTCTTTAAAGGAATTCAATTAATTTACCTTTTAAAAGGATTTCATTTGGTATTTTATACTTAGTAAAGGGTTATTTCATTTGTGTATTAATGTTTCATTTATAGGGTTTTCCCATTAATTGTTTACAGTTTGCTATTTTATATTTAATCTGAACTAAAAAAAAGGGGGGGGGGTATCTGTCTTGTTACCTTTAAAAAGTTAATTCTTTACATGTATTTTAAAAAGGGTATAGTTTTCTTTTTCACATCATTAAATGTTAGATTTTTGCTCTTTTTAAGTGTTACTTTGTTATATGTTTCCAACCCATTTTTTGTATTATTGAATTTCAAAGGGTTTCTACTTTTGCTTTGTTATGCATTATTCATTTTAGCTAGAAGTGCGAGTTAATTGAAGACATTCAATACAACTGTATGTCTTGTGTATTCATGGTTCATCTCATGCATTACAATGTTATACCATTCCATAATGCTTCCGTAATCAAGAGTTGTGATTTTAAGAACATTTCTCCAAGTCGCAGTGTGACTTTCTCATTGATGTTAAGTTCACATTAGTGTTGGCTTGAGAAAAAGCTTAAGATATGGAGGTAGAAAATTGTAGTATGCAAATATTTCATATCTTACTCTATTATTGTGTGTGTGTGTGTGTGTGTGTGTGTGTGTGTGTGTGTGTGTGTCTTTCTATGTATATTACATACCTACAAAATTTTTATATTTTTCAAAGTTCTAAATCCAGCTTAGGTCATGTGCAAAAGTCACTCCAAGGTGACTTTTTATAGCTTGAACGGCCATGGACCTCATATGCTGTTTTATGGAATAGTATAGTTGAATGTAACCTGCTTGACCTTGCAACTATCCTGGTGTCTTATTTCTTGATTGATCAAATATGGAAAGTGTGTGTATTATGAATGCAGTTTCAGCATTGGTAGAGGAGATTCTACTCTAATCCTGAAGGAGTTAAGACTTGCCATAGAAGTTGTTTTCATCCAGTACATTCTTCAGCCTGTTGATCATATGTATTTACTGTTCTTTTGATTTCTTTTTCAAAAATAACTGACATCCCAATTAAATATGCATTTATATTATTAGTTCTTTTAATATATATTTCACCTTTATTCCTACTTCAAGAAAGTTTTATTGCATTCTTGTTTAAATTTTATGTTGTATTTCATTTCACATGCAACATGTCACTACACTTGCATATATAGGTAAATAAACCTCTAGTTTTCTGTAAAGATCAGATAACTGTATGTAGGTTATAACCTTTAATTACCACAAAAAGTCAAGAATGAAAAACACAAAAAGTAACAGTTCAAAAACAGATAGTGAGGAAAGTAACTATCCACAGTTATGGAAAGAACAACCATATTTTTGAATCAGATTTTGTATTTTGAATGGTGATTTAAATATCACTTGTAGATGAACTTGTGGATAAAACATTTTAATTATTCTTAAAATTTGTGATTTCAATATGAAACTTTGCTTACCTCAAAAAAGGAACGATGAATTTTAATGGTTATTTATCAACAGTGTACGTTTTTTGGGGGGTTCAAATTTGTGAAAAAGGAACTTGCATGTTAGGACTTGAATAAAATGCATGGGGTAGCCATTGTTTATTAAAATGTTATGCAAGGTGGTGATTTTGGTATGAAAAGAGAGGTAGTTAGAACAGTTGTTATATGCTTTATTGAGAAGGCTGAGAATAAGGTTACATTTAACCCGATGACCACCAGCTACTAAGTTTCTGAGTAGCCAATGCAAGTCTTGCTATATTTCATTCCAACAATAAAACTAGTGGATGAAACTGTTTGAAACTTCATAAGAGCTTTCATAAATACATGTAGTTTAATTTAAAAAACATAAAGCCTGTTACTTTTGATAAATTTAGTTATTTTGCATTATGATCTTTAATATCTTGGAAAATTACATTAGGAAATTGTATTTATAAGAAATGATTACAATATTTATATTTGTTCAGATCTGAACTTATTACTTTTTATGTTTTAGTACATTATTTTGAAATCCCCCAAAAAATTGTATCCTCCATAAAATGCAAATTTTATCTATTATTTAATTTTTTAATAATCATGTACTCTTCTTATGGTTTCAAGTAATATACAGACCCGAAAATAATATTTGTAAATAAACTTAAACAATAAATGAGTATTTTTATTTTTAACTAGGATTTCATGTTTATATATATGTATGTAAAAAATATTAATTTTGTTTCATAAATGTATTTTTATTTCAAGTTTATGTTTCATTGCAGCCATATTTTTGTTTACTGTGCCAAATAAATCGTGAGGTTAGCAGCGTGAACTTTGTACATTTGGCGTAAACTATCATGCCTGTTGGTGGTCACTCTCGTTCAGACCAGCGCAAGCGCATTTCAACATTACTGTAGATATGATAGTAAAAAAGCTTTTCGGTACCTGAATATCATTTCTTTGAACTTTCAAACATGTTTATTTCAACGTATGTCCATGTATGTTGTTTCACAATACAGACAAAACTAATTGCCACTACTAGTAAATGTATGCAATAGATTACATTACAGGTGGTTCGAATAACACTGCTTGACCCTAGTTACTTGATAAATCCTGTTAGAAGAGATTACCAAATGACAGAGACACCATAAATTACAAAGAAAATTATTTTACAGCACTTAAAAGATTAGTCCTGGTCACATCCTCTCATTATAGGCAAGATTTATGTTGTAATTAGAAACTTAAGCTCTTCAGAGTATTGAGACCCCAACTGTGAGATTTTCATAGCTTCCCTGTATTATTGAGACGAATGTATTTAGTCTGTTGCACAACCAACATATGGGTTTTATTGTTGTTACTTGTACACTGAGTTTTAAACCATTTGCAAAATATCAGAATCAACTTTATACATATAAGTTAGACTGTTTTAATTCTAAAGCAATAACAACAGAAGTAAGGGGTCTTACTACAAAGTAAAGATTGTAAGAAGGAAAAATATAAAATTCTTATGTGTTACTGGTACTAGTAGTATTATGTACAAATCACACAAGTTTATCATTCTAAATACTGATTCATATTATTATTATTATGAACTAAATATAAAATTATGCTAAATTATCATACTTAAAACTATAAATTTAAATGCAAAGGAATATAAAAAAAAACACAAACTCTTTCAGTTCAAAGTGCTACACCTAATTCATGTAAAGACCTTGCACTCGCCACTTGATAGCTCTTAACCCTAACAATCGTGGATCAACTTCTTTCCTAAAAAATATATCTATTTTGAGTTCATTTTTCAATATAACGATTAATATAAATAGATATACGATGCAGCATGACATAAGCTACTACAGAAAAATAAAAGTTACGTACATCCCATGCAGTTTTTTCCAGAAGCAAGTTTTGTAACGCTTATAGAAAAGTACTATTGGCAAATACTAAATACAACCTCCACATAAGATGGCAGTTACTATAATAAGCACCACCAATCTTCATATTGTAAAATCCAGAGAACAATGTTTCGTTATGTGCTTTGCTTATCATCCTATGATTTTTCAAACATGAAATACAGCAATTGGAATAACATGGTACTGAAATTGCACCTTCGACTAGGATTGGCTAAAAGTTTTACAACTGAGGTTCAACACGCCCTGAAGCTGTTTTATAAAGAAAACAGACTAGAAAAAGGTTTAGATACCAATCATAGATGGTAGGACCAGTGCTGAAGTAGAAGGAAAATTTTTTTTGTTTTTTTTAAATTTCTTCTTATTTACAGTCTCAACCATATTTTTAAATTTTTTCATTAAATTCCTCTTTAAGCTCCATTAAATAATACAATTTTGTACAAATAATTGAATGTTATGCCATTATTTACAAAAATAAAATCTTAAATCCAATAAAAGATAAGTTCTCTATAATTTTTTCAATTAAAAATGTGATTTTGCCCTCACGATAAGACAAAATGGCTACTGCAGGTAAAGGGTTAAAGGAATTCGGAATAAAGCTGTCGAATCGAGTATGTAAGCCAGTATATGTTGTTGCTGCTTTTTTGTTTTTTTTTTAAGATAAACGGATGTTGTAAAGTGGTTATCTAATCTATTGATTTGGATATCAAAAAAAGACAATTTACAATTTTTTCAGTAAAACTATTCTGATCTAAAGACCTATTACGTACCCCTATGCTTTCCAGAATCATATATAAATACATGTGGTGGCTATAATGCCACTAACATTGGCAAAACTATATGCCAATTACACCTGAGAGCCTGAGAACATATGGGAGTATCAAGCAGAACTGGTAAAACATTATCAAATCCTCCAGACAATTTGCACACACAGCAAAAACACTAAACACCCTTTCTTGATTACGAATTTTAAAGTCATCTCATCTGGATCATCAAATATTGAACTTTCAATTAAATAAAGTTTATCTATTATAAATGAACTCCCGAATTTAAATAATAACACAACTTAACTACATTTAAGTCTGTTTATTTGATTCTATTAATTTATTTCATACTTTTATTCAGTATTTTAATTACTTTTTATAGAATGTTTAAACTTTATAAAATGTCTGTACCAAATAATTTACCATGTTCAATATAGCTTGCTGAAGATGGAATATGTATATTCTGAAATGTTCAAGAATTAAATGTTTGTTACTAAACATACATGTGTCAAATGGTCATTGTTGCTGCATCGTTCATCATCAGTTATTAACTTTAAGAAGATGAAAAAATATAAAGCTCATCTATATAGTTGTTGTAACTACAACAGAGCCATATTGTCATTCATTTACAGAATGCCCTAATATTAATTCCTTTTGTGTAAAATTGGTAGCATGAACTAACGATAAAAAGATTTGAAAAAAATCTGTTTGATGAGAATTTTGAAGTAAACATTATCTCCAGCTAAATTATATGTTATTGTACTACTTTATTTACTCAAGAAAATTTTATAACGTTATAATTATGCTTTCTTCTTTCTACCACATATCAAAGACAAATTGAGTTTTATAATTCACACAAAGTGCTGTATAAGAAATATTCACAAAAGCATAATGGTGGCAACATTTTTTGGATGGTTATTACAGTACTGTTGAAGCTTATAATTAAAAAAAAAAGGAGAAAAGATTCAAGCTCTAACAAAGCTTTCCACATGCAAGCTGTAGTTCAATGTATGGTGGTTTCAAGTTTCTCTGAATGCATGTGTAATAAGGTGGTTTATTAAACCTTTAGAAACTTTATTAAAACTTTAGAACAGTACTATGATGCACACTTAACACAAATTCCCAACATTTATGTCATATGTTTTTTTGTTTGGCCTACCTCTGACACAGCTGTCCATTGAAATTCTTCCTTGTTCCACACCCAGTCCGAACACTTCTCTGTAGTATTACGAAAATCAGTGGCTAAACAAGAAACATTCCCTGTGCTTGTTGCTTTTTGGAATCTGAAACACTGGCTGAATCCTTTAACTCCACTTGCATCATTTTTTGGAATAGAATATGGAAACCAGGGCTCCTCAAACTCAGAGAGTGAGTTGTCACAGTTCTTAATGAAACACCTGTTCATGGCATATTTTTCTAAGTTTATTACTGAAGTTTAATGTAAAGAAGGGCACTATAGGTACATTATGTTAATTTATATATCCCTAAAATCGTATGTACTTAAAAATATGCATTATCATCAAACAAATGCTACAAGTATAATTTAAAAAACAAAAAGACACTAAAGTTGAAAAAGATGTCCTTAATTCAAATTTTCATACTTAAACATTTTGTCTTAGAAACCTATACACAAACCTTCTAAGTTATGCTTTACTTTTTTTCAAAACAATTTATCAAAATCCTCATGTATTCTTTTTTTTTAGCGTAAAAGCAATTGTTATACACATAATATATTATAAACTAATTTATGATGAAAAATACTTAAAAATACTAAGTTTAGTTACTTTAACATTCTGATATTTTCTTCACGTCATAAACCAATTTAATAGTGAAAAAACAAATATGGCTGTAATATACAGACTATCACATGTTTTCTACCAAATTTAGTAGCTACAGAAATTTTAAAAATTTTTGGTTATTTAATTTCCACATGATAATGACAGCAACACATGGTCCAGAGAGTCATCAAGTTTACCTTGCTCTAGTTTCTTTTCTTCTTTGTTCTGTATAGTAGGTGATGTCTGTTCTGCCCATGAGGATATTTTTGAAAATACATGATATTTAAATTAAAAGGATTAGCATTTTAATATGCTTTGCTGGCTGTTATGATGTTAACTGAATCTAATATTGGATCCAATGATGTGAGGGAAAAAGGTCATGAAGTAATCCTGTCAACTGAAAAAAAAAAGTTTATCAGTTGATTTCAGGCAGGCTTTCTTTAGCCACTGTAACTAAAATTAATTTCATAATCAGAGTGTTTAGTTCAATAAAAGTCTATTGAAGAAAAGAAGTTGTGGGATGAAGCACACTCTTGAAGAAAGGGGCTGTCTTTTCATAAGTGCAAATACGTACACTGCATTTTGGTTTTGCCAAATTTGAGACTCAGATATGATGTGCTACTATTAGATGATATCCACCAGTCACTATGTAAGAAATTGACAAATGGTGGGGAGCTTCTTCAAGAAGAAAGGTAGCTATCCAATGATTCAAAAGTAAGGATCAAGAGATCTACAGCAGATGACAGCTACCAAAATTAATTGAAGTATCAACAATTTTATGGATAGGACGAAGGCTCTCCATTAAAAGGTTCATAGCCGCCCTAAGAGTTAGAAACAAGATACCATTGTTGGATGAGTTCACAGAAAAGAAAAACAAACTGTGGAGCAACAGACATTCGAAAAGAAGGGAGGTGAGTTACCAAGACAACCATGGATGACCAGGAATTTGTTAGAACCCATAGATAAGATATAACCAGTATATCTTCTCTGATTCTAGGATCAGTAGCTAAAACATGCTACGAGTTTGGAGCTCCAAGATTATGCTTACTCAATGACACCCCATAATACTGGACTCTTCAGTCTGGAGAATACTATAAGATCACCAGGGAGAGATTTGTGGTGGAGGCAAAGCAGATCACTCCCCCTCTGCCATTGTTTAAAGGGGCAGCCAAAGAAAACCTGGACCATTTCTTAAGGTGTCATTGCCTGGTGGCCCCCTGATGCATCGAGTAATTGATGAAGGCACAGACTGGAGACTGAGACATACTAATAGCTGAGCTGAATCAATGATTCAACCACATGGAAACCTAGCCATCCATACGGCTGAATTTAAGGCTCACAGGAGAGGTTCTTCTGACAACTTGGGTGCCTTTGCAGATGAACTGTATCATTTCCATGGGAAAGTTTACTATGCTGTAAGCAGGTCAAACAGATATCCTCATCAAGAAGTTCAACTAAGACTAGCTTAGTAAGACCATGAAGCATCACCTAGGAGTACAAGATATTGTAATCATAACAAAGGTAGTATCTGTGGTAAAAAGGTTTGAGATGATTACTTCAGACCAGTTGCAAAAGAGGAGGAAACTGATGGCAGCAGCTGTTGTGCATCTCAGTACCATCATCTTTTCTTATGTGCACTTATTCTCCATCAAGAACACAGCTACAGATGATACAGTGTTGTTGGTCTTTAGACCAGGACTGATCTCAAGACCATCCTTTGGAAGGTTTTGGTCTCTACGTTTTACAGGTTTTGAAAACAAGACTGGCTATATTTAAAAGTATGAACAGTATTAGACCAGTCACCTATCCAGGATTATTAAGCACTAAATATCAATTATGCAGCAGTTCATATGAGGTGCAGTGTAGCATCAAAGATGTTTTACTAGTAAATCCCCCCTTGGTACTACAACTTTACAAGGATGTTTACATAGTGCCTCCCTTATTTTTTGTTTACATCACTAACCACCATATTGCCTGTATGCCAATCTATGGTTATAACACATGCTATTCAAAACTAACTGCTACTATGACATTGCATTACACATATGCTAATCATAAGTTTGTATGACCTTCATCTGGTGCATGTATTTATGTCAAACATTAGCAATTATCCCGGATATACAACATGTCTAGGAGATCTGCTGTGATCCTGTTTGGCTTCAAAAATAATAAGAAATTTACTGAAACCAATACTGGTTTCAATTTTATTATCTGACCTTTCTGATTTTTTTGTTTATTATTTTATTATTTTTTTTGTCATAGGAGGAGACATTAAAACAAAGACTGTGGGGTTAACATCTAAAATATTTGTGATTAAGATGTTACTAAAATTTGTTTAATGCATATGGTTTTTTATTATTCTTGCTTTATTTTTCATTGTGTAATTTATTAGAAGGTCTCAAACCCTCAGGTCTCGGTCTAGGACAACAACAATGTACATCATGGTGTTGTAGCACAGATAAGCTTGTTTTCAGAGAATGGACAGGGCTTTCTAGGACCTCCTATGAAGTTTGTGCCACAGCAAGTGCAGCCAGTGTGTATGTCCATATGTCGCGCTGGAAGAGAAGACCCTATTATACGCTATGGTTGTAAGGCTGCAAGGGCATTTCCATTCAACAAGATAGGCAGATCCCTTCATCCCAACTGACTGAATAGAAAGTGCAGAAAGGCTGGCAGAGAGCTTTCCCTTGGGCTCAAGAAAATCAGAGAGACCAAGTCAGGTACAGCCACTGACTTGAGAGCACATCAAATGGTTTTGTATGTATGTATGTATGATGGGGCAATGAAGTTCCTGGTTGATATTAGAATTACAAGGACCCTGGTGAACACCACCATGTGTCACACACTCCAAGTAAAGCCACTACTCAGCCAGGAAACAGTCATTTCATTCTGCCGAACAACGGCATGCTAGATGTGAAAGGAAAGGCATATCTCCAACTATGCTTAAGCCATATAAATCATAGGATGAAGATTATTGTCACATATCTTGGGTATGGTATTGGTGTCCTTAGGACATACGGCAGAAGCTCTCCTCTAGCTTTACACAACAGGAAAACCCAATAATAGCAGTAAGAACTGACCCATTAACAGTTGACTACCCGTGTACCTTGCAACAGTACTTCTCTATACAAAGGTGGTTTGTTGTAGTTCACCACAGCAAGATTGAATGCACTGGTGCCACACAAGGCAGCTGTTTACCAATAACCAACCCATCTTCTCACTGGAATGATTATTGGAGTGACAAGCAAAGGGGAAGTGACCTATGAGCAAGGTAATCAATATGTGCTGGTTATCCACAACTGTTTCTGTAAGTGGGCCAAAGCATATCCATCAGTCAACACTTTAGCATATTCTGTTGCCAATATGTTGGTATAGTAATGGATAACACATTTTGGCATCAATGAAGAGATTCACTTAGTGCAGAGAGTTATTTTAACAGTCAGTTATTCTCAGTGTTGGAGTGGTGAAGATGCTACTTCACCATATCACCATCAATCAGATGGTCTGTCAGAACAGGTGGTATAGACTGTGAAGTGTATGTTTGTGAAGTTTCTTAATCTTGATCAAACTGATTGTACCATACATTATGATGGCATAATGTGCAACAGCACAAAAGTTGATTTGTTTTCACTCTACATACTCATGTTTGGGACAATGGTATGTGTGTGTGTGTGTGTGTGTGTGTGTGTGTGTGTGTGTGTGTGTGTGTGTGTGTGTGTGTGTGTGTGTGTGTGTGTGTGTGTGTGTGTGTGTAGAGAGAGAGAGAGAGAGAGAGAGAGAGAGAGAGAGAGAGTTTACTAGAATTGAAAATCTTTTGAGAAACTCTAACTGAACTCAATAGTGAGAGAGAAGAAAAAAAATCGCGAGTGTGACTCCTCGTTCTGTACATGAATAGATTTGAGGACTGACATGGCCTGGTGGTTAAAGCGCTCGACTCGCAATCTACGGATCACTGGTTCGAACCACATCTCCGAACATTCTTGCCTTTCAGCCGTAGAGGCGTCGTAGTGTGACGATCAATCCCATTGTTCGTTGGTATCCCAAGAGCTGGCGGCGGGTTGTGTTGAGTAGCTGCCTTCCCTCTCGTCTATCACTTCAAGATTAGGAACTACTAGAACCGGTAGCCCTTGGGTAGCGACGTTCATCAAAGAAATGAAAAGATTTAAAAGCTCTCCATCCAAAGTAGATCTCTCTTTCTCTCTCTCTTATATCTCTTTCTCTCTCTCTCTACTATCTCTCTCTCTCTCTCTCTCTCTCTCTCCTCTCTCTCTACTACTCTCTCTCTCTCTCTCTCTCTCTCTCTCTCTCTCTCTCTCTCTCTCTCCCTGAAGAACTGTGTTACATGCTGGACCACAAACACGACAGTTAACTCGGTGAAATTACTGCTGCACCTGAAGAACTGTGTTACATGCTGGACCACAAACACGACAGTTAAACTCGGTGAAATTACTGCTGCACCTGGATACACGTTTTTGAAATGATAAACATTACTAATTAGGCTTCGACTCGAGTTTAGGTTTTAAACGCTTTGAAACAAACAAAATACAACAACGTTGTTTCATTTAACCACGAACAAGTCTAAACAAATCACGTGATTGAACGAGCAGGCTGAAAAACAAAACAAAAATCAATTAGTCTAAAAGAACAGTTCAGAAACCTCCTAAGGTTCAAATATAGCTGCCCCTAATTTTGAACTACTGACCTGAATGAAGACAACTGGTCAGCAGCTTGTGTCCCCCCAAAGCTACACGAGGACTGTCTGCGCTAACCGTCCCTAATTTAGCACTGTAAGACTAGAGAGAAGGCAGCTAGTCATCACCACCCACCGCCAACTCTTGGGCTACTCTTTTACAAACGAATAGTGGGATTGACCGTCACATTATAACGCCCCCTCAGCTGAAAGGGCGAGCATGTTTGGTGGGACGGAGAATCGAACCCTCGACCCGCAGATTACGAGTCGAGCGTCCTAACCACCTGGCCATGCCGAGCAAGGGAAGAAAGAATTATTGCATTCAACTAAAACTCGATCTCGTTGCTAGGAGGGTTGCATGGCGACTAGGTTAACAAAATGGAGAAGTCGCTGTAAGTTACCTTTGACCTTTGACATGGATCGGAGGCTATGAAGTTGCAGTTGTTATGCTTTATGACATCCATTGTTTCAGGTTGATTTATATTACTACCCATTTTTTTTAAGGATATAATATTCATATTACATTATCGGTATCACTACCCTTTTTGAAAGATAGTGTTCGTATTAAATCAGTTATGTTTTTGCAAGAACATCTCAAGTCGTTGAGAAAACGGTGAAAGGATATTGATTTTTTTTCACCGTTTATGATATCTTAAAACGTATTTTAAAGCTGAATATGAAAGCAAAGAAAATAATCCAACAACCGAAGACTACCAGCAACCCAAAATTATCTTAAATAAACAAATAATAATCAATAAGGATTAAAAACCTTTCTAAGTGCAGAGCGACGAGATGGTTTGGTCAGTTGCGATCGGACCACTACTAGGCCTCTTCTATACAACTGCGCGCGAGTAGACTATTTATGATATTGTTTGTTTTTGAATTTCGCGCAAAGCTACACGAGGGCTATCTGCGCTAGCCGTCCCTAATTTAGCAGTGTAAGACTAGAGG
>NW_013668049.1:23392-26490 GCF_000517525.1 Limulus polyphemus | reverse complement strand
GTGTGTGTGTGTGTGTGTGTGTGTGTGTGTGTGTGTGTGTGTGTGTGTGTGTGTGTGTGTGTGTGTGTGTGTGTGTGTGTGTGTGTGTGTGTGTGAGGAGAGAGAGAGAGAGAGAGAGAGAGAGAGAGAGTGAGTCATGTATGGCCCACCTCCTAGTTCCACTATGCTATAATATCAACAAATATTTGTGGAGAGGATGAGGACAGCACTGACAGAGGTGCATGATTTGTGTGCCAGAAGCTAGGAAAAGCTGTGACACAGTAGAAGAGATGCTTTAATGAAATACTCAAAGAAGGGTCTTTCTAGTATGGAGACTTGGTCTAGCAGTGGTCTGCAGCATGGAAACAAACTGGTTCCAGTTGGATTGGTCAACACCTAGTACTCAGACAAGGTGGTCCACTTATATACAAGATTCAGCATTCACAGGGCACATGCAAGTGCTTCCGGGATGTGGATAAGCTGTAATCTTATATTATAGATGAAACTTGTACCCCACCGTAGAGATCAGCTTCCAGTGGACAAAGATCTTGAAAGTGAGGAGCATTTCATGTGTAAACTCAGATTTGTTTATATATATATTGTTTTTCATATACAATGTGACCATGTATGCTAGTTTAAGAAGATCTGTAGATAAATATGACTTTATTTGAGCCTGCATTTTTCCATACAAGCTTTAACTATGATAAACGTTTTTGTAGCTTTAACATTGAGAAAATTTTGCATTTTAGTTCAACACTAGTGAGTAGAAGTTTACTTTAATCCAAGAGTACCATTAGGATTTACATTAACTTAAACTCTGAGAAGTTTAACAGTTTAAGCTAAGATTTTGTTACAGTGTTTAAACTTCAACCTTAAAAATGGTTTAAACTGATTTTGGATTTAATTGTAAAGTGAATTTTGCTTTGTTTTCAATATTTATTAAGTGATACTTTTGGTTAGTTAGGAAGTTTTAGTTTAACTTGCAGGATGGACAAATGAACTGATAAGGGCTTTCAAATAGTTATCATTTAACTCTTATCAATTTAACACATACCACAGAACACTTGCCTTTGTTTTGTAACAGTACTATATTGTGATTGTGTTGTTTTTGTGTAAACAAACATTTCTGTACTTGTCAACCTATCATTTGTCTTTTTTCTACTATACTGCATAGTCTGGTATTATTCAAACCTCCATTTTTGGGTCTAACTGACTAATTCATGAGAAAACTATTCTACTAGGAATATCACAGCAAAAAGACACACTGAGCTAAGCAGAAAAAGATGCTTGTATGTCAGAAAATTTCCATCAACTTGAAAGCCTATTAATGGTGTTATTTTACCATAATCTTCACCTCACATAAACAGCCTTTCTCGTTTTTTTTTTAATTAGAGTTCTCAATAAAAATTTTAAAGCTTATGTTTGTATTGCTTGATTTAATTGTTATGTATTGAAAGCATAGAAGCTTAAATTACAAATTACAATGTTGGGTGACATCCACAGTAAACACAGTTTGCCTACTACTACTGGTAATTCAACAATTCATTCTTGGTCACTTCCAGTTTTCTCTTAATTTACTGCACAGTCTCTTACTTTCTCCCAGCTAATTTCAGTCAACTGTGACAATTTCCTGTTTGACCAATTCTCTTAATCTTCTATAGCCTTCCAAATTTCAAAATATTGCAGAGGTTAAACTTCTTATATGTGTTATGTTTTTCTTTAATTCTATCCTTTAGTGAGCGAACCTGGTTTTTTACTTATAGACAAAAAAGGGTGGCTGTAAGGAAAATTTCAATCTTGAATAATGAGGAATTTATTTTTAAAATTTGTCCACATTTTATCAGGATCTCCAACTAATTCACTCTTTCAACCCGAGCTCGGTCCCTTGGACCGACCTCGTAACCATTTTGTGCTTGTTATAGTTTTCATGCTATAACTTTTAAATTAGTAAGCATATGTTAACAAAATTTGGCAGTTTATCAGTAAACATTACAATGCTTTCATTTGGTTTGTAAAGCAATGTTTCTCTCATGCCTTTTTTTTTTCTTTTCACATTCTTGCCTATTTATCATGCAAAACAATTTTAATTTTAAGATAAAAAATACTTTTATGCATCAGAAAATTTTGAAATTTCACATGCGAAATCTTTATAATGACCGGACAGTTATCAAACATTTCTTAACAAAAAACTATAATTTATCTGTTATTTTTAGTAATTAATCTCTGTATGGATTTGGTAAATCTGACCAATCTTGCAACCACCATAATAAATTAGGAAATAAACATAAATTATGCCTTTTTCATTCTAGAATGAACACAAATATAACACAAAAGCATAAATGTTTAGACAAAATAGCTTAAATCTCATACCATTATACACTTATAAATATTTATTTATTTTTTATGATATTTAACCTTTCAGCCGTGCCTAGCTTACAATACAGAAGTTACAACAATGTGGCTCGTGTGCACTCATGTTACCGTATCAAATAACATTTAGGTGACCTTTGGTCTATACAAAGTAACTTGTCTTGGTTGTGTTTTGTAAAATACAGTGACATTTCAATTATTATACATTATATATGTATATAGATTATTGCTATTTTGAAATAAGTTCTTAAACTTATTTTTCTTAAAACATAGAACAGTAAATAAAGTAAAGCAAATAATAATCTATTCTAGTTACAATCTTTGTACTCAGTTGCTGCTTGATGTCTTGCCTATAAAAAGTTTGCAGGTGGAGGATATGAAACAATTTTTTTTTTCAGGATTTATATATACTTTTGAATAATTAAAAATTCATAAATTATTACATCAATACCATAAAATTCTACTATAATTTATCAAACTTAGTAACTAAGCTGTATTTGGGTATAAAAAAATATGAAACTTCGAGCAGACTAAAGACACAACCTACCTCATTGAAATCTTGGTTCAAAAGAAAGAAATGATACTAGGTGCATTAGAAAAGATGAGAAAACCACTAGGGAACATTCTGAGCGTGCAATTGGTTATTCATGTCATATGTAGAAGTAAGTGTATATAAGGGAGCATTTCCAAAAATGGAAAGAGGTGAGTGGGGTACCACTGTCTTCGATTTATTACGTGAGCAATATCTT